>NW_027498629.1:0-90470 GCF_021521415.1 Bidens hawaiensis
GACCCTTAGATACTCCCGGGAGTAAAGAATTCCCAAATTACCCCCGGAAGCACTAGGTGATACTAACACGTGCGTTTAAAATTCATTTAGGCAATTAACATCCAACTCAGCCCCGTGTGGACCCAATATGATAAATTCACAGCCAACGAGTCCACACGACGCTACACGAGTCAAATGGGTCGGTAACTCGCAAGTACAACGCACCAACTATTCAATAAACGCAAATGCGCATTGTACCAACCCGTTTGAGTAACCGACAACCAATTCAGCCGCAATACTTATAAAAATCATTTTCCAACAGCCCGTATATTAAACCGAAGCTATCCAAACTGAATTGGTCATCACTTACTTCATCCCTCGCGTTAAACGCAACAATCTACCATTCTAGCTGATGACCGTCGTTTGAATCATTCAAAAACCTAATTAACCTAAGCAGCTAGGGTTAGTCAGGTATCGTATCCACCAGGAGTATGTGGTCAGTGTGAAGTGAAATCAATTCCTAAACTTATGAAATAATTCAATTAAAGTGCTGATCACACTAGCAAACGGTTTATACGTTGTAACAAGCAAACAAGTAATCACGTATTCAATCAATTAACAAAGACAAATCACCACCCGGAAATCCAAGTAATTAACCTAACAGCAAACCCATGCAACTTAACAGATTAACAATCACTGATCAATACCGATTGACTAACTAGATAAACCTTAGGCATCAACGCTTACTAACACACGACACTGGTTATCAAACAGTCCCTACCAGTGTGACTCAACTAAGGGAAAGCGTATGCTTCATCACATTCAACTAGTCAAAACAATCCTATAAGCAATTATCATAGCAACTGGCACAATAATCGTTCTGATCGAAATAAACCTAAACCGACTGAGTGCACAATAATAGTAGACATAAATACTCATATATTAATCAAAGATCATTACAATCAATTCGTTCTAAACACATGAGAAAAACTGAAAGATACAATTATCTACATCCCAGGTATGACTCGAAGAAACTAGCCGCGTATCGGCATCTCTCAGGCCTCGGTTATGATCTGGTAGGCCATGTAGAACACTTAGAGATGATTGGGGTGATGGGGGATTGCTCTTTTGCTCTGAAAATCGCCTGGAAGGTGGAGAGTGGCGTCTAGGATCGTCAAGAACGTAATATAAAACAAACCCTAACTTTCACGATTCTGGGGACCATCGCGTAGTGCGATGGTCCTCTCTCCTAGTCCATTGCGCTACGCGATGGACCAAAGTCAACGCTGTCATTTCTACGCGATGCCCCACATTCATCACCCATCGCGCTACGCGATAGGTCTCTTTTCTCAGCAATTTCGTCGAACTGCCTCGGTAAGCGTGCTGGACATCCCGGGTCTTCATTCCATGCTCGTACAGGTCCAAATTAAGCGTGTTAAGTACCTGTGACCTGACACAATAAACATGTATGAAGTACCAAAGTTCCTAAACTAAACGATTAAAATGAGTACGTTAACGCACGAGAATATGTACAAATAAACCGAACATCACATCCCCACACTTATCTTTTGCTTGCCCTCAAGCAAAATTCTAAAGTAAACATTAACCGCCATCATAGGTCAACCAATTATCACCATTAATACTAGCAAGGTTTAAGGTTATACCCAGTTTCTCAGACTGACACTTTCTAGATTGACAACCCACAAATAAAGTTAATGCTACCATAAAACTATAGAATCGCCCAGACAAGTGTACTTTGTTTCCGGTTAGAGCATACATGCTCACACCCCTCACACTATCAACACTCCTCTTGGTTTAATATCTGGACTGACAAAAGATGTGCCAGTATATGTCTCTGCCCTCAAATACCTAATATGAGTTACAACTTAATATGCTTGCAAGTCAGTCTTATCTCCACCCATTAACCACCGGTTGCATAAAGACTCGGACTAAGGTTTTGCTAAGGCTTAGGTTTGGGTGCGGATTAGGCTTATTTAGTGACTCAGGTGAATGAAACCCAGTTAAACAACCCAATATACAGACTCACAAATACAAACGAACTAGATACAAACTTAACAGCTATTAACAACTGAAATACTGAAATGATAACTTCTTTTTGTCTTTTTACTGATTTTTCAATTTTTTTCTTAAACATTAATAACTGAAATGACTGATAATTACAACTCAGAACTTGACAACTTTACAACTCGTATAACTAAGTACAACTCGATATATATACAACTTGATAACGAACTGGATTTCATCACACGGGTAAAGATAAAATAAAGGCCAAGGCTGAAATGGTGTGTAATGTTCAGTTTAACAAACGAAAAAGGAATATGGTCCAAACAGGCTCCTAGGGGATAATGTCGGGTAAGGAATTTATTTAGTGAGAAAAATATGTATGGAATGGGTTTTCTAAAGTCCTAATCTCCATACAGGTGGTGGTATTAAGATCTCGAAAAGCATGTGACAAGCAAGTTCTAATTCTGTAAAACATACCGGTTTCCCTCAATAAATGCAATGACGTGTTTTATATCTATTATATAATATGTGTATTAAGGGGGCCAATCTCACAATCTGTCTGGAAATATGGGCTGCCGATATGAAACATATATACCTGTCCCCTTGACTTGTTATCCCGGCCTGAACGATTCCATTTTCAACTTCTCATTTTAAAAACATTTGTCGGGAAAACTATCGAGAAGCTGAAAAACAAACCATGACCAAAAACCTCTAACTTGGCATTAATAGCAATAAGTGACAGTTAACAACTTACGTTTCTGAATACTGTTCGAGGTACTATCGGGCTAAAAATTTTCAATTTTCCCCCATCCCCACACTTGAGGTTGACATTGTCCTCAATGTTAAAATAATAATAAAACAATAAATAATCATTTGGGGGACGGGGTTGAACTGACAGTTTTACCACTTAAAAACTCGGGGAACAAATGTGATGAACTTAATCAAATTATACAATTACAATTCTAAAAACTAAATTACAAATAACAAAATAGTTTATGAAACTGAAATCACCTGATAGTAAGGACAATTCAATGCTAAACTTGGCTCACAACTCTCAACACACTCGTGACACATGTCTCCACCACTGACCAATTCTGTGAAACCAAATCTGCACAAATCTCGAGACATGTATAAGTAACCACTCACAAGTATAAGACTTAGGTCTTTCTAGAGTTATTATTATTATTATTATATTATAAAAATCATTACCGAGCCGAGTTAGTCAATTTCATAAAAAATTTTGTTAATTAATTAAAAATAATAAAAGACCTAACTCACTTTCGTAGGAATCAAGGTTGCATTTAGCGTATGCAACAAGCCCTTTAAACCCCCCCGGTAGCCCGGGTGGACGAGTGAGGTCTCGTGAGGGTTTATAGTGAGCACACACCCACAAAGTTCCAAAGTAACACAAACAAAAATACAAATATATACAAATATACATATCAAATACAGTAGACAAAGTGGGAGGGCTGTTATATATAATTATTATTATATTATTATTACTTATTTATTTTAAATATTTTTTTTTTCGTTTTTTTTTCAGAGATCCGAGGACCCATCGCGTAGCGCGATGGGTCATGTAAGCACATGTCGCACTACGCGACCCAATTAATTCAAATTAGGGTTTGGACCCCATCGCGTAGCGCGATGGGGTTGGTCATGGCGTCATCGCGCTACGCGATGACGTCAGATGTCTGGGAAGTCCCAGCCACCATCGCGTAGCACGATGGTGAGCTGTCCAGGGCCATAGCGTAGCGCGATGGTCCCCAGTGAACAGAAAGTTTTTGCCGAATTGGGGTCGGGCATTTTCTGACCCAGTCACTTTTCGACATCCCGACAACACCCTGAACATGCTTCCGAAGTCGGAATTTGCAATACTTACCTGGAAAGCTGTGAAATTAACCAATTACTTACCGAACCTCCAAGACGCACACTGCATCAAAAGCCTCCCCACACTTGAGATATGTTGCACAGAACTCAAGACCAAAGTCAAACAACGACACAACGAAAAGAAATAAAATGGAACACACTTACAAACCCCGGGTTGCCTCCCGGTCAGCGCTGAATTGCGTGTCTACAGCTCGACAATGCCTCAAATGCTTCAAGTAGCTTCATAAACCGGTGAGGTCACCATAGAACTCACCGATTTCTTTCCTCTCATTCCTTTCCTCTCACTGCTACCCTTCAGGTCGTTCCTATCAGTTACAAAATGTCCCTCTCTTGTATGATTTGTGCACGATGGTACGCACTTGTCAACAAGAGGGTTAGTAGCATTTTCAAACAATAATAACCGCTTAACACGGTTCCCACACTTAATGCCCAAAAATCCTTCAGCACAATCAATTACCGCATGTGCTGTGACAAGGAACGGCCCTGCCCAGTATGACTTCAGATTGTTTAATATTACCCTTAGCATAATCAAGTACCAGGAAGTCAACTGGGTAGCTAAAATCTTCCACTTGAACCATTACATTAGTGACCATGACCCGGGGGTGTGTATGAGTTTGATTCGCCAACACCACGGTGGTGTTTACACTCTCTAACCGGGCCAAACTCATATTGATCATATAAACTACCGGGCATGACACTAACACATGCTCCAAGATCTAGAAGTGCCCAATCAGTTTTGAAATCTCCAATTTGAATTGATAAAAGTGGCACTCCCGGGTCTTGGAGTTTACTTGAGGTGGTATTATCCTCCACCTCCTCATCATCCGTGTTGGTCAATTTGGCATTTAAACATTTTTTATAAGTGAAATTTTCACAAAAAGTTGATTCATTGGAGTTCAATTTCAATTCATTTTAGAAAATTGTTTCATTTTGACCAACACATTCATTCTCATCACTAACATCATTCACCACCGCCTCAACAAATTGCGGTGGTGACTCAACTTCAACACGGGTAATTTCAAAATGAGGTACAAGACTTACCGCATTAATATGCACACTATTACCTTTCTTCGAGCTTGAGCTAGCATGTTGCGGGTTTACTGTGGTATCGCTTGGTAGTTGACCGCGTTCTTCTGAAATCTTGCCACGTCTGCTGCGAGCTGACCAATCTGCTTTGACATTGCTTCTGCTAACTTGTCTCTCAACTCGAACTGTCTCTGAGTTTCCTTCTGATTGTCTGTCACAAGCTTCAACAATGCATCGAGTTTTGAATGAACCGACCCGTCTGAATTTTCCGAACTACCCTTCTGCTGGTTCTGATTCTGATAACTCGACGAACTGTTACCCTCGGTAACCATCTCTGTTATATCCCCGACTGTTATACTGACTGTTCGAACCACCTTGACGGTAGCTGCTCTGCTGTCGGTTCTGACTGGACCCCTGAAAGTTCGGGTTCGACTGGTTAGACGCATTCCCGTATTTGAAATTCGGGTGATTCCTTAGGCCCGAGTGATAAGTGTTAGAATTGAACCCTTGGCCCTTGGACTCCCCGTACACGTAACTGACTTCCTCCTCGTCGGGATACTCGTCCTCATCAAACTCAGGGATATTTTCTGTCTTATGCCCCAACTCACCACACTCTGCACAAACCGGGAACTTCACCCCGGCTTTACCAACCTCTTACTTTTTCTCTCGTCTATAAACCGCGAGTTCCCTTTCCAATTCCACAATTCTTTCTGACTCGCTCGAGGCTATTTGACTGATCTGGTGACCCCAACTTTTCTTCTTCAATCTGCAGCTGCCTCTGCCTTGGAATCTTCACTCATAAACTCCAAAAATTCCCAATCATCTTCCTCGAGTTGATTCAACAACTGACCATTACACGAAGCTTTCAAATGCTTTCTGTCTTCATGCATCAGCCCGTCAACGAAACACTTAACCAACTCCACAACTCAATCTGATGATGCGGTCACTTCCTAAGCATTTCCTTGTGACGAGTAAAGGCCTCGTGAAACAACTCACCCGGTAACTGTGAAAAAATGTCTAAATCTCCATTCGGGCCTCGATAGTCTTCAACTGTGAATAGTACTCGTTAAGGAAAACCTACTGCATCTCGGCCCAGCTCTCAATACTGTGCATCGATAGCGAGTTGAACCAGTATTTTGCTTTGTCTTTTAATGAAAACTGGAACAACCGCAACCGGGCCTCATCTTGATCATAAGTACCATCACCAATAGACCCGCAAATAGTTGAAAAATCTGACAAGTGTGAATACGGGTCTTCAGATCCCAGTCCATGAAAATGGGGAACTATGTTGATGTAGGACGGACGGGATTTGAATGTCGGTTGTCCCTGTATGTGAACCTGTGGGACAATCGGTGAGGCACCATGTGAAATAACCGGTCTGAACCGACTGTTAACACCCTGAACCGGAGGCCAGTAACTCCTTTGTCTGGCCCTCGGTTCCTCAAAACCTCCCATGGGGGCCTGAATCGGCTGTCTGCGTTCCTCCCGAAATCTTCCAATACCACCCCGATCCGGATTTCTGTTCCTCCACCTGTTACCTCTCACCCTAACCGGTTCCTCAACCTCCTCATCTGCGTTTCTCAGCTCAAACCTGTCATTCCCCGGTCTTGTTCCTCCTCATCTCCCTCTTCTTCGTCTTCAGTATGGATACTGACATGGTCAAAATGTCTGATAATCTGCTGTCGGTGACGAGGGGTATTGTTCGTGACTGATAGTCCGGGTCTGTCAAGGTTTCGGTTTCGGTTTCGGGATTGTCGGGCTGAATTTTGTGGCTGTGGATCGGTGTTTATTGGTGGTGGTAGGTCATTATTTGGTGGGTTCTGGTTATGTGGTGGGTTAGGCTCAGGTTGGAAAACATTAATTTCGAGTGGTGGGTTTTGGTTTTGGTTCATGTTCTAACCATCCATGTCTGGATGTCTGATCTGAGCTCGGTTCTGCCGAGCTATGCGTTCAATTCCTGGCTCGTAAATCAGCGGAGACTTTCTTCCTGAATAGCGGGTTTGCATAAACCTGTTACCTGCACAATGAACACACACCCGCGTAAAATGGGAAAATAAAGTAAACTACGCTAAAAATAAAAATAACAATTAAATTAAACAAAGAAATCAATTAACACAAAAACACTAAGCGCACTAACTCCCCGGCAACGGCGCCATTTTGATGATAGTCAAAACAATCCTATAAGCAAATATCATAGCAACTGGCACAATAATCGTTCTGATCGAAATAAACCTAAATCGACTGAGTGCACAATAATACTAGACATCAATACTCATAGATTAATCAAAGATCATTACAATCAATTTGTTCTAAATACATGAGAAAAACTGAAAGATACAATACTCTACATCCCGGGTATGACTCGAAGAAACTAGCCGCGTATCGGCATCTCTCGGGCCTCGGTTATGATCTGGTAGGCC
Source organism: Bidens hawaiensis (assembly GCF_021521415.1). Lineage (NCBI taxonomy): Eukaryota > Viridiplantae > Streptophyta > Magnoliopsida > Asterales > Asteraceae > Bidens > Bidens hawaiensis. Next base: position 7,341 of record NW_027498629.1, read on the forward strand.
ATGTAGGACACTTAGAGGTGATGGGGGCTTGCTCTTTTGCACTGAAAATCGCCTGGAAGGTGGAGAGTGGCGTCTAGGGTCGTCAAGAACGTAATATAAAACAAACCCTAACTTTCACGATTTTAGGGACCATCGCGTAGCGCGATGGTCCTCTCTCCTGGTCCATGCGCTACACGATGGACCAAAGTCAACGCTGTCATTTACAGGGCATCGCGTAGGACGATGCCCCACCTTCATCACCCATCGCGCTACGCGATGGGTCTCTTTTCTCAGCAATTTCGTCGAACTGCCTCCGTAAGCGTGCTGGACATCCCGGGTTTTCATTCCATGCTCGTACAGGTCCAAATTAAGCGCGTTAAGTACCTGTGACCTGAAACACCATAAACATGTATGAAGTACCAAAGCTCCTAAACTAAACGATTAAAACGAGTACTTTAACACACGAAAATATGTACAAATAAACCGAACATCACTAGCCAACCGAAAACTATCTTTCAAACTACAACTAGTTGACCAATCAAACTAACACCAATGTGCATAATCTTATAGTATGTTATACTAGACATACCTAGGAAGATGTTGGTGCAAAAACCTCCACCAAAACAGTCCCGGAATTGCTCAATTGGACAGCCACCCGGTTAGCCTAGAACAAGCCGTTTATCAATCAATACGCGAGATATAATGACCAATTATGGTGTAAAAGACTTGGGAAAACATAGAACTAACATTCAATTAAAGTTTTAGACCTTAACTTGGCTGCAAAAAAAAAAGAAAAATGAGGGTCTTGAGGCTGCTACAAGTGTCGATTGGCTGCTAGGGGGGGCTAGGGTTTAGTTTTTTTTTTATGATATAATAAAACATGTTACACTCTAGCCCTTCTAATTTGAGGGATATGGCAACTTGAAAGGAAAGTTTAAATAACTTGACGTACCGGATGGATGAGAAGGTCGTCGAGGAATGATGGATGACTCCCGAGAATTATACATACTTTACAAGCTTTAAATGTTTGAACCGAAAATTAGCGGGCGTTACAATAGTAGAATGTTTACGAAAAAAATTTAAAATAAACTTCATAAACTTTAAAAAATAATATTAATATAAAACAAACAAACTTCACTACATTAGTTTGGAAAGTAAACAAATAAAAAATAAGCATCAAGGAAAAATTCCCGATAAGAATCCAAGAATGATTCGGACTTCTTTTCATCCTGGACCGGGAACACAATTGATGGCATAAACATTCTTACACCAATCTAATAAACATAGTGACTAACTAACTACGAAAACTGTTTTTACATTTCATGTAAAAAGTCTTGCACCCAAATCAACTAAAGCACATCCAAAGCGCATTTAAGAACCATAACCAAATCGAAACCTTTATAAAATGACATGTTTTGACCAGAACAAATCGATACGTTATGAGAATGGCACATTTTAACCCGAACCAAATCAATATCTTCTAAAATTGACCCGGTATGACCGAACCAAATCGATACGATTTTTAAAGGACCCGTTAAAACCCAAACAAAATCGATACCTTTTTATATTGACTCGTCGACCAGATCTAAACTGATACCCTTATAAAATGACCCGTTTTGACCTGAGCCAAAACAAATCGAAACATTTCTAAAATGACCAGGTTTCATAAATGAAAATTGAAATAACACACTTGAAGATTAAAAAGAAAAATGAAGGGTAACACGTACAACGTTCATAGCTTTTGAAATCCTTTCTATCAAATGCGATTCATTATTACTGGTTGTGAAGATCCAAAAAATATAAAGTTTCAATAACTTCAACCCACTTGAAAGTTGAAAATCATGTGAATCCTCCATATTCTTTCATTTTTCGATAGACACTAAACCAAACACCAAACAAACTAAATACAAAACGAAGCGAAACTAATTTGGAAAAAATTAAAACAAAACCGACACCGAAAACCTAAATAAAATCAAATACCAACAAAACTAATTAACAAAAACCAAATTGAAACTGAAAAACTAAAACCGAAAAAAAAAACTGTAAAAACCGAAACAAAAGATTGAATACAGTTAAACCTATCTAAAACGAAACTGAAAAATCGGAAAAACGCTAAAAAAATCGAACCAAAACGAAACTAAAAAAATCAAACCAAAACAAAGCTGAAACGAAACAAATTTACAAAAACTAAAACAAACAAAAACCAAAAACCAAAATGAAATCAAAATAAAAAAATAACTACCATGAAACTTTGAAAAGAAAAACTCATACTCATTAAGGAACACATGTATTAATAATAATATAGTAGATTAGAATATGTTGTATGTAATTAAACTCATGTATTAATAATAGTATAGTAGATTAAAATATGTTGTATGTAATTAAGTTTAATGTAATTTTGAATTATTGTATTAGTAAGAAATTATGAGAATACATCTTATTAATGGAAAGATTTATTGTTTTAATAGTATAGTAGATTTTTTACTCACCAACTTCATTTGAATTGGCGTATCATTTTTTAAAGTTAGCTCTCGTATTTTACCCATTGCCAGTGGCGGATCCAGACATAAATCTCAAGGGTAACGTTCAGTTTTTTTATTTTTTTTCTTTATTTCATACAATGAAAACAAAAAAAATAGAAACACGATACTTGGGGTGCAAATTTCTCCTATTCAGTTTTTAAAACCTTGAAATCAAGCGATTAAATGTTCTTTTACGTTATTGAACGTTTCTTTTTCGACTGCACAAATTAATGTATTGTTCAAATACTCATCAACCATTCACTTACGCAAACCCGTTTTGATAAACTTCATTTTAGAAAAACGTATTTCAATAGTTGCGATTGCAACCGGTAAAACCAACGCTAGCTTTAATATCCAACAAACCAAAAGAAAAGTGGTGTGCTTTCCAGTTTTCACCATTACAAGAGCAATGTCACACATTCGTCCAATTTTGCAAACTTATTATCTTCCTTTAAAGTGTGAAAAAAGGTCGTACGATCAACCGAAATACACCCTTTACATTTCTGAAATTGCCACTATCTTAGATATGTCAAACTTGAAAAACGAATCTTAAGATTTAAACTAGGCATATTTTCTAACAAACTAGTTGAGACCTCATTCAGAGCATGTTTGGGATTGAGTTTGAAAAATGCTTATTGACTTTTTCAAAAAAAAACCACTTTTAAAAGCCAGGATTTAGGGCATTTAGAAAACTATATTTTAATCTTTTCAAAAAGCCAAAATAAAAAGGATTTTCATGATTAGCAAACACATTTTAACTTATGGCCTTTTTTAAAACATCAACAAGCATTTTTCCAACTCAATCCCAAACATGCTTTAATTCTATTTCCAAGTTCTTGAATTTGCATATCCAAAATCCTTTTAAAAATTTCGACCTCAAAATGATGATTTTGTTGAGCTTGTTTCTGTTTGATGTGTATCGTTCAAACAAAAGAAAAAAAAGGTTATTGGTTTCTATTTGCTTTGGGCAATAAATTTGCTTGGGTTTTATTTGATTTGAAATTCTAAAAAATGATGATTCTGTTGAACATGTTTCTGTTTGAGTCTATTTCTGTTTAATATTTTTCGTTCAAACAAAAGAAAAAAGATTAGTTGTTTTTATTTGCATTGGGATAAATTTGTTTGGGCTTTATTTTATTTGAACATTTAAATTGGTTGGCCTTAAACAATTAGGGGTAGCGTAATATTTTTTTCAGAGGCAGCGAAATACGAAAATCGACCCAAAAGGAAAAAAAATTTACACTGCCGACGAAAAGTTGAGTGGTAGGCTAGTAGCGGATGCTACCCCTAACTATTAACTATATCCGCCACTGCCCATTGCAACCGCAAACGTTAAAAATGTTTTTTGACGATAAAGTACTTGAAGTCCGATTTTCGTAATAAGATGGGTGGTGAGAATTCAAATGCTAGTTGTATTTGTTTAATTGAGAAAGATCTACCTATGAATGTCAGACTAAATGTTGTTCTGGTTAGAATTCTATAAATGAAAACCTGCAATGAACAACTTTAGATATATAGTATTTTAGTTATGCATTTCTAATGAAGTTTTACATACTTTTTTTTTTGGTTATATGCTATTTTGTTAGATTATCTTTTTTATCCGAACCGGAATCAGAAAAAGAAAATTTATATGATGATAGTCAACTGAATATCAACCTAAAAATTTTCTGACCCATGTAAGAAATATTTCGGGGTCGGCCACTGGATAGAGAATGGGTTGGGAATGCTCCAATAGGATTGGTGTTTTATTGGCAAACAAAAAGTCTTGAAGTTTAAACATCTTTTGTTGGAGGTTTTAGGTTCATGTCTATTGTCTCACAAACAAGAAGATATTAAAAGAAATTTTTTGTTAAAAGAAAAAGTTAAAATAGACAACAAAAATATGTTAAAATAGGCATACATTCATCAACAGTCTAAAAGGTTATAAACAACAAATATAATGAAGGGTAACTTAATGCGTTCAATCTAGTTGTTACATTGCTAAAGTTTATAATGCTATTCATTGGACTTCATAGAAACAAAAGTTAAGAAAGTGGAAGAGCTGGGGTGCACATAACTCACCTGGTTCATATATACATGATAAAATACCATCTATATATGTGAATTTTGTAGTTCTTGTCTCACTTTTTTGGTATAATAAACAGTATATTAACCGAAACTTAGGAAAACCAGAGGTCTTCTATATAGTAATTAATAATAAATTAATAATTTACGTATGTAAATGCATACAAAAAAAATCAACGTGTAACTTTCTAGTTGCTCATCACTCCCTTTTATTTGGGTTTTGGGTTGTTCGGGTCGGGTTGTTCGGGTTTGAGCTCAAAACAAATTAACCCAGTCGGGTTGTGCGGGTTGAACGGGTCGGGTTTCGGGTTTAACAAGTTTAAAAAAATCACCTTTAACAAGATCATAAATAAAACCATAATTCAAACCTTCATAAAACCATAATCAAGTCAAGTTCAACATACAACCATATTTAACTATAACAAAATTCAAAACCTTCATAATTCCAAAACTTAATAGAAATAAAATGTTTGAAACATAAAATTAACAATGAAAAAGAGGATAAAAATAAACATCTAAATAGTCTTCACTCTTCACGGTTGTAAAAATACTTTCAAGTTTGCTGGTGTGTGCGTGTGCGTGATGTGATTAATGATGTTAAGAGTTGTTGTTGATTCACACAAGACCGCATTTTAAATTTATAAAAACGATTTCTACTAAGACTAAATCACACACAAATAAGCAAGTGTACCTATCGCATATGCAGAACAGTATTGGTAAGAACAAAGTATCGATTCGTGGACAAAAATAGCTTCTAATAATAACTCTTTGTTTTAAGTTAATCAGAGATAATAATTATTTAAAGGTGGTTTTTATACTATTTCTTTTTAAATTAAAATATATAAGTAGGTGACAAGAAGATAAGTTTTTAAACGAGAAAATCAATAATTAAAGGTTGTCATCTTAAATCAAGAATCCACTCTATTTTTTCTTGATGATTATCATGATAAATATGTGATGAACTTGCTTTAATAATATATTATAGAATAAACTCTCATTTCTAAGTGAATTACCTACCCTATGACAAAGAAAAAAGTAGAATGCATATCTTTATGTATACCACGAAAATGTCAATTTAACTATGCAAGTAGTTTTAGTGAAGTATTAAGATTAGGATTGACTTCAATTTCTCAAATACCAATTCTATTCGGGTGGTTATAGTTTATTCACGCAACCTCCCCTTGGTTGATTTAAGTAGATTATAATTACACATTCATTTAACATATGACTTTTTTAACCAGCATGATAACCTAATCAATCGTGTTAATAATTTTATTTCAGAATTACCAAAACTAGAGAAATCGATCATAGCTTGTATCTCATCATTTCTAAGTACAATACAAGGATATATGTTTTGGATGATATTCTTTTTACTATTTCTAGTTTCCAAGAACATGGATGAATCATGAATGAGTGTTAATAATCAATCTTCAATAAGGAATTATGATAACAATGTTGGAATACCGTATGCCCGAGACACATAATTAGGTTAATGTGGCTAGTCGTGTTTGATCCAAGTCGAGTCATACCCAATAACGAGTTAGACACACACCAATTATGTATTTGTTGAGATATGATCTATAAAACAAATACAGAACACGACACATTCAGAAATCGGGTTTCTGAATAATTACTTGAAAGTGTTAAATAAATTAATTGGTTAATTTATTTATTCAAATAATTATTATTGGAATGATTATTTAAACATGTGTTCTTTTATAAAATGGTTTATAAAAGAAGGGGTGTTTATATATTTTATAAGGTATAAAATATATATATCATTTAAAACATGAGTCACATACACTCCATACACTTGGTCAAAGTTGGTAAAGAGTTGATGTAGGTTGAGTAAGACTTACTTGACCAAGACCTAACCAAGGATTTGATTGAGATATGATCTCATTTTAAATAGCATCAACAACTTTTCAAGTAAGAAGAGATATATACAATTCCTTTTCTCTCTTGCTTTTGGTTCGGCCGAAGACAAGAAAAGAAAAGGTTCGGGTCTCGTTTTTCTCGTGTTCAAGCTCCCTAACATAGCTCGGTGTGTGTGGAGGCTCGGGGTATCTTCCGTTTGAGGATCTTCCCTTTGAAAGTCTAGCATCAACATCATCATCTTCTTCAACCATCAACTACATCTCTTAAAGGTTTAAGAATGTAAGTTTTACAATCTTTGATAGTTTAGTTTTTTCCGTATTATTTGATCTTTTGTCTCGGGTTTCTAATCTTAAGATTAATGGTAATCTTGAAACAAGAATAAAGGGTTATTCATAGATTAACATATCATATAAACTTGTAATATATATATATATATATATATATATATATATATATATATATATATATATGGATACATATGTTTAAGTTTGTGATTATCACGCTTCCGCCTTAATTAATGACTAGTTAAATGGTTAACTAAGTTTAAAATTTCCATAGAAACCCAACAAACAAAACATATCTCATCAAAGGATAATTGCAAGATAACCATGTACTTCCCAAAAACTAAATCACATATTCAATATAACCATCAATTAGAACAAAGCTTCTTCATAGATTTTAGATGGTAAATGGAGGTTTAGCTCATAATGAGCATGATAATGAACATTAAAGAGAATGAAGATAACAAACACATGATTATACTAGAACAATCTAACCAATATGGATGACACTCCTTTCTTCAATGGTGATGGATGATGATGATAGCCTCCAAGCCTTCTAACTCTCTTATGGAACTTCAACTATAGTGAAAAGTGAGTATTTTATAGTGAGAGCCCGTCCTAAACCTCTCCAAGCACACTTGAAACAATGCACATTGCACTCCTATTTATAGGCTATCTAGAGAGTCAGGCACGCCCCCGTGCTTCATGGGGCATGTCGGCGTATCCAGGTGCATTAATTGTTCTATCAGATCAAACATGGTCACAACGCCAAGTTTCATTTTAATCATTGTTTATAACTATAAAAAAGTTTTATTCATCTTTATATTTAATTATTTAGTTTGGCCTTTAGATAATTTTAGTCGCTTTTAGCTTATATATATATTTATATAGTTAGATTTAGTTTCTAATTCCCCGTAAATGTCCTCTACACCCGAGCCTGAGCTTGGTTTGCCAATTTCCAACCTCGAACATATTTTCCATCAGAGAACGCGCAACCAGGTGAGAGAAGTAGCTGAGACAATCAAAGACAAGTTTGTGGACGACGCCACGTTAAAGGAAGATCCAACAGAACCGATGATGGCGGCACCGAATGATGAGTCCATGAGCCAATATGCCAGGCCGACTCTCGAAGGCTACGACAATGGTGTGGCTCCACCAGAAATCACCGAAAATTTCGAAATCAAATCTAGTGCCATTCATATGTTGGAAAATTCAATTCAATTCCATGGGCTTACGATGAAGACCCTCTTTCTCATATTTCTCGATTCCTACGAATCCGCGGGACCTTCAAAATTTAAAACTGTTCAGAAGATCAAATTAAACTCAAACTCTTGCATTTCTCCTTGAGAGGACAAGCCTTAGATTGGCTATAGTCACTTCCTTGTGGATCCATCACCACGTGGGACCAGATGGTTGAACAGTTTCTTCTCAAAAATTTTCCGCCTGACAAAACTGCAAAATACCAAGCCAGCATCACCGGATTTCAAACTGATGACGATGAATCGCTACATACAGCATGGGAAAGATACAAGAGTCTTCTACGAAGATGACCACACCATGGATTGAGTGTATGATTACAAGTTCAAACTTTCTTCGACGCACAATCCAGCTAGAACAAACAAGCAATCGACCAGATTGCCTGCGGTGATCTGGGATCCAAATCTCCGAATGAAGCATTCGAAATCCTGGAGAATGCAGCAAAGAAGAGTTTCGCTTACAACCCACCAAGATCTACTCCATCCCATAAAGGCATACACCATGTCGATTCCAACACTCTAGTCACCGCACAAATTGAAGCTCTCTCTAAGAAATTTGAACGGCTCCAAACCGAGCTGTCGAAAGCAAAATTCGGTTGTGACACATGTGAAGGATCGCACAAAAACCATGAATGCAAACAAGTCCTTATGGCCATGGAAGAAGTTGACTTCATAGCCCGCCAAAACAACGCTTTCAGCAACAATTACAATCCAGATTGGAGAAAACATTCGAACTTCAGCTGGAAAGACGGAGTTAACAATCAAGCCACATCCGGATTCGACAAAAGGCCTATGAACCAACCTTACCAATCTAAACCTCAATTTTAAGAACAAAGTTCCAACAGCAATCAATTCTCAAACAACTCAAGAATTGAAGAAATGCTAACTCAGATTATTACCAAAACCACTGAGGCAGAGAAGAAAGCCGACTTAAGGGCCATTGAAATCAATGGAGTACTACTGAAGCATGAAGCTGACCTCAAAAGCCAACAAGCATCATTGCAGAGCCAAGAAACTCAAATCGGACAAATTGCCCGACAATTATCCAAAAGATCACCTGGTACTCTTCCAAGCAACACAATTTTTTGTGTTTGTGAATAAGAGGAAACTCTTGGCAGTCACCTCCGCTCTCCCACTCTTCCTTGGTAGATCTAGAGAAAACCAGAAAAGAAAATTGAGGTGTGGGTTCGTTCATCTTGAAGGCTAAAGACCATCAATTTAAGCCCACCGTGGGTTAGATTGGTGATTATCCAGTCTCGGTTGAGATATCAAGCTAAGCCTACCCTAGGTTAGTTGGTGTTTCTTCATTGGCGCCAACCGTGGGACACAATCTTTTATCTTCTCTTTGAATCTTACAAAAGAAGAAGATTTATGGTTTCATAAAAAAACATATATCTTCTGGTTTGGACCTGCATCATGAAAAAGAAATACCTACACATTTTGTCATTTAGCGTGGATGGTAGTGCATGATTTTCGTACATACAAAAAGGCAAAACCCAAACAATATTGGAGACGGGAGGGAAAAAGCCATATTATTCATATCTGTGGTTGTGGCCAGGCACAAAACAGTCCAGATCTGAAAGACCATCGTCCAAATGAGTTCTAGATCTATGACTCTGTGCTCACGAAGCAAAAGTTAGATGTAAGAGGATTGCACAGAAAGCACCATGAAATAATAACTCCCGCGCATGCACGTCGAAGCTCTACATCATAACGGATATCACCAGCAACATACGCCTTACCACCATGCTTCCATCCGCCGGCTGCGAACAAGCTTTTCACCCGCATGAACGGTTCCTCCACTGGCAGAAAAGTTACGCGTTCGCCGAGAAAGCTCCCGCGAGCTACGTGTAAGCTTCGACGGGTCAATTCCGGTTACCACGAGCTATGAGTAAGCTCCAGCGGGTCAAGTTCCGGGTGTAAGTTCTGATGGGTCAATTATGGTTACTGCAAGCCACGTGTAAGCTCCGACGGGTCTAGTCCGACTCCCGCAAGCTACGACTATGAGTAAACTCCAGCTAGTAAAGTTCGGGTTCCCGCGAGCTACGAGTAAGCTCTAGCAGGTCAAGTTTTGGTTACCGCAAGCTACAAGTAAGCTCCAGCGGGTCAAAATATGACTCCCGCAAGCTACGAGTAAGCTCCAGCGAGTCAAGTTCTGGTTACCGTGAGCTATGAGTAAGCTCCAGCGGGTCACGCGAGCTATGAATAAGCTTTGAGGGGTCAAGTTCGGTTACCATGAGCCGCTTGCAAGCTTCAACGGATCAATTCCTGGCTCCCTCAAGCCACGTGTAAACTCGACAGGTCAATTCCCGTTACCGCAAGCCACGTGTAAGCTCCAACAGGTCAAGTACAGTTGTCGTGAGCCACGTGTAAGCTCTGACGGTCAAGTCCAGTTAACACGAGCCACTTGCAAGCTCCAACGGGTCAAGTTTCGGTTCCCGGCGAGCCATGTGTAAACTCCAATGGGTCAATTCCTGTTATCACGATCCACGTGAAAGCTCCGACGAATCAATTCTGGTTGCTGTGAGCCACGTGTAAGCTCCGAGGTCAAGTATAGTTATTGCGAGCCACGTGTAAGCTCCGACGGGTCAAGTACAATTACCGTGAGCCACGTGTAAGCTCCTACGGAAGGGTCAAGTCTGGTTACCGCGAGCTACGAGTAAGCTCTAGCGTGACAGTTCTGGCTCCCATGAACCATGTGTAAGCTCCAACGAGTTCAGTTCCGGCTACCGGAAGCCACGTGTATGCTCCAGAGGGTCAAGTTCTGGCTTCTTCGGGCCACGAGCAAAGCTCCGATATGTCACTTCCATCGTCCGCGGACCGGGAGTAAAGCTGTGGCGGGACGTTTTCGTCCTTTGCGAGCCACGAGCAAAGCTCCGGCAGATCCACGCGCTCTGGCGTGCCAAGTATTGTTCATGAGCGCACCAGCGGTTCAAGTTTGGCTGGCACGGAACACATGCACGTTCAGGTGTCCCAATACTGGAAACCGTGGGCCACATGCGCATTACGGAGAGCCAACACCGACCAAAGTAGGTCAAATACAACATCGATCTCGCTGGCCGCGAGTAAAGTTTCCACGGGTCGTTTTTATTTCCGTTGGCCGCAAGCAAGCTCATGCAGGTAAATCCTGGCTTCCGCGAGCCGCAAGCAAAAACTTTCACGGTTCAATACTGGCTTTTGTGAGCTGCGAGTACAGCTCCGGCAGGTTGGTTCAATCACCACAGGCCACATGCGGATTTAGGCGGACAAACTCCGACCACGCACGCTATATGCGCAACAACGATCACCACGGAACACATGCGTGCGTCACATCGCGGTGCTACACCTTCCTTGCCAGACCTTCTCAAACCGGCAAACACTGGCGGAGGGCTCATTCCATTTTGACAAGTCATCTCCAGTAAGGCCATAATGTAACTTAGGTTTATAGGTTGAAAGGCGATGAGCAGGTATGTTGAATTATAGTGTTTGGTAGCATGCGAAGCATCTCAACTCAAATATTCAACAGCACGTGTGAAAGGTCACAAAGTTTCAAAAAGGTAGGAATTAATTACCGTTACAAAACAACCCCTCCAACTTTTGGTCAATATTTATTGTGGTCCAAAAATAATGAAGGAAAATGGAACGGATGTAACTCTTAAATAAACGGTTTTTTGAGTAAATAATTACAGATAATTACGGGAGGTTTCATTAATTGGGATGGAAACAAGAACAAAGTCGTGCGTTAGAGCCTAAAAATAATTTGCACGCCAGAGTCACATAATCAATTCTTTGGCATCTTCAACAAAGGAATACCCTCGCACCAGAGCCGTAGTACCCATGTAAGCACCTAAACTGAACGCTGACAATAGCACATGGGTGGCTACAAGTTATGTTATCGTGATACAAGTATCTTTCTTATTGTTTCGATGTTTCTACTCAAATGCTCAACATACTAACGCATACGGCAACCAAAATAAACATTGTGGAGAAGCAACTCAAAGTGTTAAAACAAACCAAAAGATATAGTTTAATATCACACGTCAAAGAGAACACAAAGGTTGGGAAACCTAATAATAAACTCATACAGTAACATTCGTTACTGTATGAGTTCGAAACCCGACCCTTTTGATTTTTCATCTCATATATTAACTATTTTATTATGATTTTCGTTGCACGCCATCAATTCTATTTTGTTCGTTAATCATTGTTCTTATTAACTATCAGTTAGGTGTAATTTTAACCCCTATAACTAAATTTTAGCCACTTGTGTGCCCACCTCTCAAGACCAAGGACCTTTTTTGCAAATTTTGATCAAAACCAATTTCCTTTCCCCCTTAAACCCGCCACCGACACAATCATCCCCGTCACCCAACCCATACCATCTTTAACCAGACATTACAGCCAAGATAAGCGAAATTGATTATACCAAATTGATTCTTAACAAAAAACGCAACCTACCGACACCCTAATCATAGTAAACAGCAACCAATTGACAGCTAAAATGAATGATTATAAACCGTGGCTGGATGGACTTAGAATCGCTATAAATACACGTCTAAAATACATTTAAACTCGCACACACCCTCTTCTTAACCCCACAACACTAAACTCTAACTCAATTTCTAGTTACGAACCTGTCAAGACCCGTTGATTCTGATTTGGGTCGTCTCTAGTTGTTCTTCGTTCTCCACATTGACGACCCCTTAAACGGTAATTACATTATGCATTCAAGTCGTCTCTAATCAATAATTGCTAATCCCAAATCAATTTTGATGTACATTGATCAATTAAAGGGATTAAAATGCTAGGGATTGTTTTGGAATTGGGGATGAATAAACCACATTGTTATATATATTGCTAATTCAATCAGTTAACTAAACTAAGGCACTGGCCTGATGGCCAATGCGTGTTGTTTAAACACCACAGAACCGGCCTGGCGCGGCCCTGGACGCGGTTTTGAATTATTATTTTTTAAATATCCTTTTTAATTCCATATTATTATTATTACATACTTATTAGGCTTAATAAATATGATTTTAACAAAACCGAACCCGAACTTATGTTTTCCTTGTTTTGAACCTTCATTTATTATTAATCGATAAATAAATATATATGTGTATATATGCAATATACATGTCTTACATATAATAAAAATGATAATAATATTTCTACCATTCGCGTAATAAACAGAAATAGCTTAAGGGTTCGAATAGTTTTTCTTCATTAATATATAGATAGATGTTATATAATTAATATTGATTAATTATTTATAATGCTTATTTATTTATAATTACATATATATATAGATAAATATCATATAACTATTACATATTTGGCAATCATAAATGCAAAATAATAACATTAATAATAAATGTAATAATAATATTAAATAAATAAATCATAAATATGATGATCTAAACCCTAAAGACTCTGAAATTCTTTTAGACCGGTTTGTAACCATTATGTCGTGTCATATTATTTTATGGTTTATACCCTTAGTGTATTTTTTTTACAAGTTTACAACAACTAAACCAATGATATTGTTGGTACTTAAAACCCAATCAAATCCCAATTTCGTTGTAAGTCTTTTTAATATTTCGTTATAATTAATAAATATTATCTTTAACAACTAGAGAACTTTTGTTGACGTACCCCGAGGAACTCGACCGCTCTTATCTTAATTTATATCGCCATCTAGTTTCCGTAATCCATTCGTTAAGGTGAGTTTACATACCCCCTTTTTCCATCTTTTATATTTTGGGAGTAGCATGTATACCTTATTAACTTTACTCATGTTTTATTTCCTCATCTATTCAAAACACAATTCAATTATGTTTATGTGTGATTATTGCATGCTTTATGATTCTGCTCTATGTGCTTAAGTGTTTGTGTTTGGTGGTTGGTATCTCATCCTCATCTATTCTCATCTAGTATGATCATACATATACCCAAGTACATTGATTTTATATCAATAGGAACGGGTACACATCTATTTAGTTGTTTGCATTTTCATAAGTTTTGTAATTCTCACCATGGACATATGAATTGTGATTTTATATTTATACATATCTAAACTCGAACTTATGTATTCTCACCAATATTCATGTTGACAAACTTTATTTTTATACATGCTACAGGTTCAAGTATTTGATGTAATCAAGATCGAAGATAGTTAGCTGACCTTAGGATATTTATTCAAATTACAAGTTATAATGTATTAGTTCTACTTATTGAATTTGTGTACTTGTTTAATATTAATGAAATTAAATAATTATTGTCACTTTAATTAGTATCTTCTGAGCTACTGTCCAATCAATACCTTACGCCCCGGCATGTTCCGCCTTTAGTCGGGGTGTGACACATACAGCTATGCGCCGAACTTAAAGGTTGGGAAACCTAATAATTAACCCATGCGGTTACGTGCCAAGCACAAAGGTTAAGAAAAGTAATTAACGGTTTATTCCGTCGCAGCTGTAAGTCGGCACGTGCACAAGTTGCACTACACTACAGCTCGTAAGCCGCTATACGCGCCAAGCCTCATTAAGACGCGAAATGCTTGTGTTAACTCGCTATCATGATTTAAAACCTCTAAAAAAACCCATAGACGAATATAAGTTTGTTCCCTCTCTCATAAACCCGCATCAAAGTATACATACATGCAAAAAGGTACATGTGAGAAGCACTAGGTCGAAAAAAACATTAATCTTCACTTCGGAGTACTCCTAATAAGTCCAGAACCCCACCTAAACGCTTACATGCCTAGGAGCAGCACTGGAGTAGGGGGACTTGTAGAGGTAGGTTCCTTGACCCCATGTACTGCCTTAACTTATTACATTATATGTTTTATTTATTGCATTATGATTGTTTACTAACTAAGGCCCAACGGGCTGGGGGGTTTGTGGAGATAACCCCTAACCGAGCTTGGTCGAATAAGGTTAGGGTTTCATGACGGTGGCCATGGGGTTTTGATGGTTGGGTAAAAGTTAGTTAATTTTATATATTAATTAGTTAAGTTTAGTTAAATAAATTAATGAACATTGGTACTTCAAGAGTTGTTATGTGTTTTCAAGGACTTGGAAGTTATGGAGCTTATCGAGGATATTTACAAGCTTGGAATGAAGATCTATAAGTGAGAGATTGGAAGTGTACGTATCACGAGGCATTAAAGAGAATAAAATAATTAGTCTGGTGAAATTGCATCTTCGCGCAGCGCGAAGATGTAGGAGGAACAACTTCGCGATACGTGAAGTTGCAGAAATCAGGGCCGACTATTTTGCCCTTCACGCGACGCGAAGAAGCAAGCCAAATCATCTTCGCGCGTCGCGAAGATGCTTAAGTCGGCCAAAGTTAGGATTTTTCACTATATAAACAATTTTTCGACCCTATTGGAGATATCACGACTTCCAGAGGCAGAGGAGGTGTTCTAAGACGACTTTCAGCCATCCCGAAGCTTCTGTTTCCATCATTGATTGTACGTTCATCAAGATAAGTGTTTTAAACATTATCTCGATGCTTGGCTAAGTTCCTGTGTTCGTTCTAGGCTAGGGTTTTGTGTAATTCCTCTTAAGACCAGATTTGTTATGCTTAATGTATTGAACTTGATATGAGTTGTTGCTTTTATCTTGTTTAATTGATTTCCTGGTTGTTTAAACAATTTATATTTGCGATTATTGATTAGTGCATCACTTGTTTGGTTTATTCATCAACACTTAGGGTTAGCTCTTGTGTCATTGAATTGGTAATCATCAACTATTGTCCCCTAATTAGTTTTTATTAAACATAAATTGGTTATTGTGTAGATCGAGTTCAACTGTGTCAACAATTCGGTTAGGGTATCGTTTGTCATCACAATTAAACTACTAGGTCTAGTAATTACTGCGCAATCAAGACAAGTGAATCTGGGATTAAGTTGAAAGAACACATTACCCGGAATGAATGCTTTTTATTAGTATTGTTTACAAAGTCTTTTTAAGTAATCATTTAGTTTTAATTAAATCTTTATCTAAAACCGCTTGACATCGTCTGTCCGCCTTAGTTTAATAATTAATATTAGTACTATTAAATTAGCACTTCCCTTGAGTTCATGTGGAGATGACCTTACTTACCCGTACTAGTTTATAGGTATTTAAGTCTTTAATTAATTGTTTTTGAGTAGACCGCGACAGCATATATCAAAATGGCGCCGTTGCCGGGGACTCAACGCGCTTAGTGCTAGTTTTGTTTTGTTTTGTTTAAATTAGCGTAATTTAGTTTAATTTTTAGTTTATTTTCTTTTCTTCGTTGATTTTACGCGGGGTGTGCTTGTTTGGTGTGTGCAGTTAATCTTTCAGGTTGATGCATACGAGATTTTCCCGAGACAAGGGGTGTTACAGTTTGATCCAGAGATTGAGAAAGCCGCGAGAAGAAACCGAGAAAATCAAAGGAAAGGTGAATCCTCTAGGCCAAAAGAAGAAGACATGAATCACCAGGTGAATAACCCATACCCAATCACACCGGTGTTTCAGCCCGACAACCTTAACCCACCACCTAATCAAGAACAACCCGGTCCACAACACATTCCACAAAATCCTCCATTCCATGACTTACCACCATTAAACCATCCAAACCCACCACTCAACCAACATATTAACCAAAACCAGAACAGGTGACCTCAGAGACAACACTACATGAGAGATGATCGTTCTATATGGTCTGAACCGCCAAACAATCGGCTCGAGTTTGAATTTGAGAGGGTAGCTAATCGGCAGAGGATGTTCGATGAGCGAGTTGAATTTGAGAGGGTAGCTAACCGGTCAGAGAAGGAAAACATTTTCGGTGAGACAAAGCAACTTGACCAAGATGCCTACTTTTCATGGGAAAGCATGTGAAGAGCCGTACTTACACTTGAACGAGTTTAATGCTATTTGTGCCACTATCTCAAGTCAAGGTTTCACTGTCGATGAGGTCAAGCTAGTGGTGTTTCAGTTCAGTCTTAAGATCTAGCGAAGCAGTGGTTTTTATCGTTACCGTCAGCGAGTATTTACATGTGGCAAGATCTGGCTCAGCAGAGTATTACACACCACAAAGAACGTCCGAGGCCCGAACCTCCATCGAAAATTTTCAGCAAGGGTCGGGTGAGACTTTTCATGAAGCGTTTATGAGATTCAAGAGGTTGTTGAGAACTTGTTCGCATCATGGGATTGCATTGTCGGAGTTGATCAACGCGTTTCATGACGGGTTATCAAGTGACGATGTGCGTGATCTTCAGTTAACCATAAATGGGTTGTTTTTGACGAATGATGAAAATGAAGATTGGCAACACTTAGAGCGACATGCAATGAATTCAAAAAGACAAGCTCAGTCGAACCGCATGACTAAAAGAGCGGTTGTGAAAGTCGTGGATAGTGGTGCGTCGGATGATCGTATGGCTAGGTTGGACAGAAAGTTGGATTAGTTGATGGGTGTGGGTACAAAGGAGAAAGGCAAGTCGAGAAAGGCGTATCCAGTTTGTGAGGGTTGTGGAGGAATAGGCCATGTAGTGGCAACTTGTGGAGTTGTGATGGAAGACGAAGAAGAAGAGAAAGAAGAGGAGGTGAACTTTGTTTAGGGTGAGAAGAGGTACAACAACAATGGTAACATGAATTCAAATACCTATCACCCGGGCCTCCGAAACCACCCCAATTTCAGTTATGGAAACCCGAACACACAACAAAACCCGAATTTTCAAGGTAATTCCCAAAAAGCAGGCTATCAGTCAAATCAGAGGCAGTGTAGGAATGAGAGGGGTAACGGTCAAAGCGGGTATAATCAAAAGGAGTCGGGGGTTACAACAACACTTATCAGAAGAATTATCAACAAGGTCAGCAAAGTCTAGGGGCAGCTCAAGGTCAAATTTCTTCGCAAGATTTGGAAATTCTGACACTTTTGAAAGATTTGAGCCGAAGAATGGAGATTAAAGAAAAAGCAAATGCCGCACGAGATAATCAAATGAGTCAATTGGCTGAAGAGATGGCCACCTTGAAGAAAGACCCAAAGAAGTTACCGAGTGACACATTGAAAAATCCGAACCATCAGAGTAGCAGTTCTTCGAATGGTAAGAGTGCCCAGTTCAACCAGGTAAGTATCCTTAGGAGCAAAAAGGTATATAATAATGGGGTAGCTCCACCACCTTTGGTTGAAGGTGTGGTGGAGGACTTGGGGGAAGATGGGAAGAGTGACGATGAGGTTGAAATTGAACCAAAAAATAAACCGAAACAGATACATAAAGATAAAATTGAAACTGAAATTAAAATAGGAACACCAACCGCCAAGGAGACGGGCCCAACGAATAAAATCGTTCTGTTTCCTCAGGCATTGGTGAACCCCGAGACCTCATCAGCACTTAGAAAGAGGGGCCCACAACAAAAGGAAATATGGGAAATATTTAAACAAGTAAAAATTAATTTACCCTTCATAGATGCAATTAAACAAGTCCCTGCATATGCTAAATATTTGAAAGAGTTGTGCACTCAAAAACGAACTCACAAGTTACCCAAACAAGTTGACTTAACAGCAAATGTGAGTTTGGTTTTGACAGGTATCCTCCTACCCAAGCTACAAGATTCGGGAACGTCGATTATACCCATTCAAGTGGGCGATTTTAAAATGACTAGGGCATTGCTAGATCTTGGGGCTGGGGTGAGTATTCTCCCGGGAGGCTTGCACGACCAATATAACTTTGGTCCACTTAGAAAAGCCGACACCACCGTGGTGTTGGCCGATTTGACACTCAAGCTTCCTAGGTGAATCGTGACCGATGTGATTGTGATGATAGAATATTTCTATTAACCGATTGACTTTCTGGTTCTAGACTACGTGACAGTTGACCCGAAACGACAACCAGAAGTGATTCTAGGTCGGCCCTTTTTGGCCACCGCGAATGCTTTAATTAACTGTAGAACCGGGGTAGTGGACATGAATTTTGGTAATAAGAATCTTCGGCTTAATGTGTTTTCAAACGTGTCTAACCCTCTAGTGTGTGATGAATGCTTCGCAGCTGAAGTCATTGACGGGTTAAACCCTCACGAAAGTGAGGATGATGCTACGGAGGAGTGTGCTATTTGTTGCAGGAAAACATTTGAGCATGTCTTACAGTTGCAAGAAGAAGAAGAAAACAGTGGAATTGTATGCTGCAAATATTGGGAAACCGCCATGGTCTCAGCAAGTAGAGCGGTTGCCCGATACTATTGATTCGAATTTGAAACCATCATTGGAGAATCCGCCGGCTGTTGAATTAAAGGAGCTCCCGAAACACCTGAAATACGTGTTCTTGGGGGAAGGAGAGACTTTATCGGCCATCATTGCTGCAAATTTGGAAGACGAGCAAGAGAAGGCATTGGTGGAAGTCTTGAGAGAGCATAAGGCGGCGATTGGTTGGACGATAGCAGACTTGAGAGGGATCAGCCCATCCATTTTCATGCATAAGATCATCACCGATCCCGAGGCAAAACCCGCTCATGATGCACAAAGAAGGTTGAATCCAAACATGAGGGAGGTAGTAAAGAAGGAGGTCTTGAAGTGGTTGGATGCGGACATCATTTTTCCGATCTCAGATAGCACGTGGGTAAGTCCAACACAAACGGTTCCGAAGAAGGCGGGTATTCAGATAACTCGTAACGAGAGAGGTGAGGAAATCGCCACCCGATCGGTAACCGGGTGGCGGATTTGTGTTGATTATAGGAAGTTGAATGCGGCAACATCTAAGGACCATTTTCCCTAGCTGTTCATTGACCAAATCATCGAGAAACTTGCAGGTCAGAAGTTTTGTTGTTTTCTAGAAACTTGCAGGTCAGAAGTTTGTTGTTTTCTAGAAAAGGGATAAGGGCATTTTTGGGTCATGCCGATTTTTACCGATGGTTCATTAAGAATTTTAGTGTTATATCTAAACCATTGTGTAATTTGTTGTTAAAAGATGTGCCATTTGTTTTTAACGAAGAGTGTCTTAATGCTTTTAATGTATTAAAAAACAAATTGGTTAAAGCCCCAATCTTGTTGTCACCTGATTGGTCACTTCCATTTGAAATTATGTGTGCCGTAAGTGATTATGCGGTCGGGGCTGTGTTGGGTAAACGGGTGGATAAGAATCCCGTTTCCATATACTACGCGAGCAAAACCCTTTCCGATGCTCAAATTAATTACACCACTACGGAAAAGGAGTTGCTTGC
Organism: Bidens hawaiensis; assembly: GCF_021521415.1. Lineage (NCBI taxonomy): Eukaryota > Viridiplantae > Streptophyta > Magnoliopsida > Asterales > Asteraceae > Bidens > Bidens hawaiensis. The sequence goes on from NW_027498629.1 coordinate 27,482, forward strand.
GATAGTATATGCACTTGATAAGTTTCGATCTTACATTTGGGGGAGCAAGGTTATTGTATTTTTAGATCACAACGTAGTCAAGTACTAGATGGAGAAGAAGGACGCGAAGCCGCGCTTGATCAGGTGGATTTTACTGCTCCAGGAGTTTGATTTAGATATCCGTGACAAGAAAGGAAGCGAGAACGTGGTAGCGGATCATTTATCGAGACTTGAAGGACAAGAAGAGGAGGAGAAAGACGAGAGGGCCATCAATGAGTTTTTCCCGGATGAGAAATTGTTTTCTGTTTCAATGGTGCCATAGTATGCTGATATTATTAATTTTCTTGTTGCAGAGACCATTCCAGAGTTTTGGCCGAAGAAGAAGAAGCAGCATTTCCTCTCACATGTGAAGTACAACGTATGGGAAGATCCGGACTTGTTCAAAGTTGGTGCGGACGAAATGATGAGACATTGCATACCAGAAGAAGAGATTAGGAGTGTTTTGCGTCATGCACATTCATCAGCTTGTGGAGGCCATTTCAGCGGCCAGAAGACAGGACATCGCGTGCTTGCATGTGGATTTTATTGGCCTACCATCTTTAAAGATGCGGCAGCTTTTGTGAAGAATTGTGTTAGATGGCAGATGATGGGGGTATTTCAAAGAGGGACGAGATGCCCATGCAACCAATCCTCATTGTCGACATCTTTGATGTTTGGGGGATTGATTTCATGGGCCCGTTCCCTAATTCATTTGGTAATTATGTGTCTAAATGGGTAGAAGCAATCGCCACCAAAACGAATAACCATACCGTTGTTTGTAAGTTTGTCCAGTCTAATAATTTTTCACGTTTTGGTGTCCCCCGCATTATCATTAGTGATGGGGGTTCATATCTTAAAATTTTCAATTTTGGCAAACTCTTAAACGGTATGGCGTAAACCACTGTATTGCCACTCCATATCACCCTCAAACGAGTGGGCAAGTGGAGGTTTCCAATAAGCAAATCAAAGATATTTTACAAAAGATGGTAAGGCCCGATCGGAAGGATTGGTCAAATAAACTAAATGATGCTTTATGGGCTTACTGTACTGCTTATAAAACACCAATTGGAACCACTCCTTATCGGTTGGTTTACGAAAAAGGGTGTCATTTACCTGTTGAGCTAGCCCATTGTGCTCTATGGGCAGTTAAGAATATTAACCTAGATTATGAGTGTGCATGTAAACAAAGGAAGTTGAACATATGTGAGTTAGAAGAGTTGAGAGATGAAGCTTATGAATGTGCATCCGCATATAAAGATAAGATAAAAAGAGTTCACGATGCTAAGCTTAGAAGAAGGACGTTCGTGGAGGGGCAATGAGTATGGTTGTACAATTCGAGATTGAAACCTTTCCCAGGAAAATTGAAGAGCAAGTGGACGGGACCATATCAAGTCAAGAGGGTTGGAAAGTTTGGAGAGGTTGAGGTCGAAGATTTTGATGATCATCTGAGGCAAGTGGTGAATGGCCATCTTTTGAAGCCCTATTTGGAGGATGCGGATTTGAACAAGGAGATAAATGAGTCGGAGGTTTGCTTTTTGGCGGACGAGCTGACTTATTCAGTTGATTGAGGAACCAAGGAATGTCGAGCTGTAGACATTCAATTCAGCGCTAACCGGGAGGCAACCCGGCATTTGTAAGTTGTATTATTTATGTATGGAGTCTAGTTAGCTAAGTGTTTTCCTCAAATCGTGTAGTGTAGAGCACGGATCAAGTATGGGGAAGCGACACGATGATCAGCATTGGAGAGGAATTGGTAAGCACATGCGTCGCTAGAGGGAGCCCCAGGTACGTAGGTGATTGGTATTTGGTGACCAAAGTTGATGGCGGGGGAAAGCAGCTCAAAAGACACTTAAAAGATTGACATTTAAAACGTGAAAAACCGTAAAAATTTTTTGTAAAAATGCAACTTCCTGCGGGGCGAAGTTGCTAGGCATGCATCTTCGCTCGTCGCGAAGATGCCGGAAGTCAAATGGTCAGTCAATAGTCAACGGTCAAAATTCAAAAGGTCAACTGCGTCTTCGCGTGGCGTAAAGATGCAAGACAGGCATCTTCGCGTTACGCGAACATGTTCAAATCTGACGAAAAAAATAATATAAAATCGGATTTCCTATCACTTTCACCACACATCTCCTATCTCTAACCCTATCCACACGTACAATTTCGGCCGCCACCACCCCTGTCCCCACCGTCGCCGGTCGCCACCATCACCACTGTCACTATTATCGTATATTTTCATCATCTACACTTAACCCGATTGAAAGGTTTGTCGCTCGTTTCAATTGAAATTGGTTTATCTATGTTTTGAATCGGGTATCACATATTGTTTAGGGTATGGAATGCATGTTAGTGGGTATATATTTGGTCGGGATTGACGGATTTTGTTGATTTAGTGGGTATTTGATGTCGGTTTTACCGGGTTGAGTTTATCGGATTATGTGAGGTTTGGCCGGAATTTTGTAATCTTATTTATGTTTTTGAGATTGTTAGGGGATGTGTTTTTGAAATTTGGTCACTAGAATATTTTCCGGCGAGATGTCGGGTCGAAGTGTTTGAAAAAGTTAACAAAAGTTTTTGGAATAGTTCGTGTTTGGGCCCGGTTTTTGATATATATGGGTGATATTGTTTGTTTTTGGGTAATCAGAATTTTTCCGGCAAGGTGTTACTGAAAAATATTTTTTTAAGAAAGTTAACAAGTATATGTCGGTTTGTGAAAACGAATGAGTTAAAGGTGTTTGTTGGTTTGTTGGGTTGATGATTATTAAAGTGTAGGGTATGATTGTTCTTTGAAAGTGACACGTTTTGTCTTTGCACGTACGGTTTTAGGAGTTGTGTTTATTTTGAGTCTTTTAAGTTTGGTTCTTTATAATAAAAAATTGAAAAATTTTAAAATATTTTTTCTTATAATTGTAGATTATTTTTAGTTATAAGTTTTATCTATTGGGGACAATCGCGACCAAAATGCTATACGGTTGTCGCCCGTAGTTGTTTCGACATGTTCTTATCTTGGCATATTTATTTGCAGATGTCGAGGAAGAGGTCAAAGCAACAGCAGACTTTTGATTATGCATCTTAGCGGTACATGCGAGCACCGATTCGATATGCAGTTAACGAGATTGAGGTTTTCGGGGCAGCAGTTGAGGATATCACAGAGGGAGACGAGGAGGATCACATCATATTACGATTTCTCCCCGGCACTCTAGAATATGAGGTATTTGAGCAGATTCGAGATATGCAGTTATTGAGGTACCGTACGTTTGATTGGGAGGTGTTGGAATCAATTGGGCAAGATAGGAAAGTTAATGAGTACCTACCGGGATGTTGGGCCGATATATTGAGATTTGATGACAAGCAGTATGTGGAGTTGGTCTATGAGTTTTACTCTACTTTTCAACATAATCCAGGTGATTTTGATAAGCCACATGCAGTAAGCTTTTCGTTGGGGAGAGAATTGTTCCAGTTCACGGTGCCCCTTTTTGCTATGATAGCGGGATTGTATGGGGAGCATGAGGTTGATGGTCCCGAGTTTCAGGAGAGTATTCGGGGGTTTACCGGGTTCTACTGTGTCTTGCCCGTTTTGGATTTCGACTATTGAGTTGGCTGAGTTATGGAGTACTATTGCAGTTGGCGCGCATTCGAGTAATGTTGTCTCATCAGCCATTCGGGATCCACTTCACATGTATATGCATAAGGTGATAGCTTCCACTTTCGTGGGCCGATAGTCGGGATGCGATAAGTGTAATAATATAGATTTGATGTGTTTGATGGCCACGGTGGGTGATAAGAATATTAATAGGGCCACGTTGTTGTTGAGTTCGTTGGCTAGAGGAGGTCGTAGAGTGGGTTCGACCGCGACTCGGTTGGCATTGGGTCCTATGATCACGAGGATTGCTACTTCATTGGGGGGGTTTTTGGACGTTATCCGATGAGTATTTTGAGGAGGGGCCAGATACTGATGTGGTTACACTTGATAATGCCCAAAAGGCAGGCATAGTTACTTATGGAGATCCACCGCAGATGGCGGATGTGAGAGCAGCAGATAGTTCTAGCCAGCGTATGGAGAGACCACCTGCTCAGCCATGTCAGAGGTGACAGCCTAGCCCACCACCGGTGCAGCACCAATAGCCCATGACGTTAGACTATATGTTTGAGCAGCAGTTACAGATGAGAGAGGAGTTGCATGGGTATCGGAATGAGTTTCATGAGTACCAGGATGACTTACGTGGATATTTCAGGACTATGTTCAACCATTGGAACATCCCACTACCAGGTTCTTTGCAGCAGCCACCGCCAGCTACTGGTGGCTTTGGTGATATGGGTGGTACTGGATATGGTTATGGTGGAGGATCTGGTAGGTATGGAAATGTGTCAGCTGCTGGGTATAGTGGTTATGGACAGTATGGCATGAGTGGTTTTTATGATGCAGGTGTTGGAGGTTCTAGAGCTGGTGGTGCTGGAGATGATGATGACCAGGAGGATTCTGATGAGCAGTAGGTGTTGATGGAGTAGCTGTCCTGACTGATATTTTGGGTCCTATTTTCTTGTTTATTTTATTATGTTTTTATTTGCTTATTGGGTTGTACTACGATAATTATTATTTTGCTTATGGGTATTATGGACGGTTTGGTTTGGACACTTAAAGGGATTTATTCTTATGGGTGGTTGCTTGTGTATATTTTGTTGTAGTTGAACTTTGTGGGTGTAGTTCGCTATAACCCTCACGAGACCATACTCGTCCACCGGGCTACCGAGGGGTTTATAGGGCTTGTTGCATACGCTAAATGCAATCGTGATTCCTACGAAAGTGAGTTAGGTCTTTTAACATTTTTACTCGTTTAACAAATTAGGTTTTGCAAATGGTTTAAAAGACCTATATTTTTAATCTTGGTTGGTAACTTAAAATTAATGGTTTTGCAAATGGTTTAAAAGACCTATATTTTTAACATTTGTGAGAAGCGTGCTTCTACATGTTTGATAGTTTGCAGATTTTATTTTAAAGAGTTAAAGAGGTAAGTTCACCGAGAGCATCACCGAGGGCACGAGAATTGCACATGAGAGTTATATTTTCTATCAGGTGATTTCGTTTTCATAAGCTTATTTGTTTTATTAGTTTTTGTGTTAAAAGTGTAATTATATAAATGTATAATAAATAACCACCATCACATTAGGCTCGGTTTTTAAAATTGTCAAAGTGAATTTTAACCCCGTCCCTATTTTTATTAGTTACATTTTAAACATTGAAGACAACGTTTGCCTCAAGTGTGGGGATGGGGGAGAAATTGAAAATTTTAAAAGTTTTAATGTTCCTTGAATTAAGATTTTTGCAAAGAATGGAAAATGATAGAAAAATTGGGGATTATTTTTCAAAATTATTATATAATATGAGATAATAAAAGCGGGAACACACTTAATTTGGGATGTGTCGGTAGGCTCAGCCTTGAGAATGAAAGGATAATTTGGTTGTTGACTTAATTGAACTTTAAAATGCTTGATTTTTAGTGGGAAACACCTTCAGGGTTTTGTTTGTTTAGCTAAGCCTGTGTAAGGACTGGAATGAAAGATTAGGCCATACTCAAGCCTTTTATTAGATTTGATCACCAAAAAATAAATTTTAAAATATGAATACTTATTATACAATGCTTGGATAGGCTTAACGTTATGGTATGCTATATGGCTTGTGATATAAACATAAATAAAAATACTGCTAGTTTAAGTGGTTAACACTTCATAGGCGTATGGTTTTATGGCCTTAAATCCTGTATTGATGGGATGCTCCGGGGTTCGGAGACCATGGGTCTGTATGCCGTTTACCATCTGGGTATGCGTAAATCCTAAGTGGATTTATGTATATTAAATAAGCTTAAAAAGAGCAAACCCGCAGTTTATCTGCCAATTCATAAGTCATTAAACATGATCACAAAAAGTGCTTTAAAAGTACAAATTGACTAGTGACTTAATCATGCACGCTGTTAGTCATATGGGGTCCCCGTGCTCGCGTCTCATTACCATTAAGAAATGGACGACCACACGGGACACGTCATATGTAAGCCCTATAGATGAATTTGTGCCTACTCACCTATGGTGATGGACTTTGGGGTATTGCTTGATAACGGGGGTATGTCATGTAGTGGGGACTATTTGGTAGTTAGTTACTTAATTTAGGTTTTGGTCATTCTGGTAGACTTTGATGCTTAAGTTTAGGTTTTGGTTTCGATAAAATATCCAACATTGTCTTAGCTGTTACATATGGGCTTAAAAATTGTACACATGTGCAAAATTTTGATCATCTAATTTTAAGGTTTAAGTCAAGTTGGGGTGGTCTGGTTCGGTAAAACTAAAATGAAGCATGGTAAGGAGGCTTCAGGGCTTTGGGTGTGGGTTCCATTTTTAATCATATGAACTAATAAAATTGTCGCACCTTATTTTTCCCGGTAAGTATTGAGTCATGGGTTAAGTGGACAACAATATCTGCAATCGCGATTTTTGTGTTCTTTGTGCTTAATTAAGATAATCTAAGAAGTATTTTGTAAGAATGATCTCTGATTCCATTGCAAAATCTTTTCAGGACTAAAATGGATATGTGTGGGGATGTGATGATTGGGTAAAAGTTTGTTAATTTTATATATTAATTAGTTAAGTTTAGTTAAATAAATGAATGAACATTGGTACTTCAAGAGTTGTTATGTGTTTTCAGGGATTTCGAAGTTATGGAGCTTATCGAGGATATTTACAAGCTTGGAATGAAGATCTAGAAGTGAGAGATTGGAAGTGCACGCATCATGAGGCATTAAAGAGAATAAAATAATTTTTCTGGTAAACTTGCATCTTTGCGCGGCACGAAGATGCAGGAGGAACAACTTCGCGATACGTGAAGTTGCATAAATCAGGCCCGACTATTTTTCTCTTCGCGAGACGCGAAAGAGAAAGCCAAATCATCTTCGCACGTCGCGAAGATGCTTTAGTCGGCCAAAGTTAGGGTTTTTCACTATATAAACGATTTTTCGACCCTATTGGAGATATCACGACTTCCAGAGGCAGAGGAGGTGTTCTAAGATGACTTTCAGCCATCTCAAAGCTTCTGGTTCCATTATTGATCATATGTTCATCAAGATAAGTGTTTTAAACGTTATGTCGATGCTCGGCTAAGTTCATGTGTTCGTTCTAAGCTAGGGTTTTGTGTAATTCCTCTTAAGACCAGATTTGTTATGCTTAATGTTATGAACTTGATATGAGTTGTTGCTTATATCTTGTTTAATTGATTGCTTGGTTGTTTAAACAATTTATATTTGTGATTATTGATTAGTGCATCACTTGTTTGGTTTATTCATCAACACTTAGGGTTAGCTCTTGTGTCGTTGACTTGGTAATCATCAACTATTTTTCCCTAATTATTTTTCATAAAACATAAATTGGTAATTGTGTAGATCGAGTTCAACTATGCAACAATTCGGTTACGGTATCGTTTGTTATCACAATTAAACTACTAGGTCTTGTAATTTGTAACGCCCGTTAATTTCCGTTAAAAAAGATTTATGCCTTGTAGAGTTTGTATATTAACCGGAGCCCGGCCTGGAATCTTAAGGGACCTCCTGGTCAGTCTTGAAAGTTATATTAGATAGTTTAGTCCTAAGATTTATTATTTTCTTGTATGAGGGTTGGTTTTATAAAACTCTCAAACAAAAATAAACCTAGCCGTTCCTCTCTCTCTCTCTCTATCTTGCGATCGGCGACCAACATCAGCCATTCCACCACCGATTCTCCATCATTCCGGCCATTCCAAGGCACCATTCTCTAATTCAAGGTTAGTATTGTTTGATTGAATGTCGTTTTCACCATTAAACCTTTTATTGAATGTTAGGGTGTGTGTTTTGATTATAACAATTTCTGACAGATTCGGACTCGTTTATTATTCGGTCTGTAACTCGATGAAAATTTATTTTTTTTATCGATTCTTATTTCTATGATATTCTACTTTGAGTCTAGTTTCCAGAAAGGTATAATACGTAATTTTTGGACGAGATTTGAATGGTTTTTATGATTTTATAAGATCGAGTGTCAAAGCTGATTCAGGATAACGGATTCCGGTTTGTGTTCCCAACATCATAACTCTTTTTCGAAAAGCCTAAATTGGTTGGTTCTACTTCTGGAACTTAATATTTTGAGTTAGGAATCATACCCAATTGGAATTGTTTAATTTGGTTGGGTAATGATTTTTATAAAAATAAAACCATTTTTTTGCGCACTGAAATAGCTGCACATACCTTTCTGTGTTGGAGGAATATTTATCATTTTTTTGTCCAATAGAAAAATATAATAAACTATTTTTATAAACCTAAGACATTTATTAAAGTCTGGTAAAAATTTAATAATTTATTTCAAAGGTTATCCTATGTAATTAAATGCATCTACGCATGCTAAAATCTGCATGTTTTACTTGTTATTGATCGATAAGTTCGTTTTAGGCTTAACAGGTCGATGTTCGATTGTGTTCTTTTCGGGGCTGTTTGAAGTGTGGTTTTGCTCCACAATCTTCCTAGGTATGTCCCATATAACATACCTTAAAATCATGTCCTTTGGTGTTCGTTTGATTGGTCAACTAGTTGTAGATTGAAAACTAGTTTTCGGTTGTCTAGAATGGTGATTTGTTGCGTTTAATGCGAGGGATGAGGTAAGTGATGACCAATTCAGTTCGGATAGCTTCGGTTTAATGTACGGGCTGTTGGAAAATGATTTTTATAAGTGTTGGGGCTGAATTGGTTGTCGGTTACTCAAACGGGTCGGCACAACGCGCATTCACGTTTATTGAATAGTTGGTGCGTTGTACTTGCGAGTTACCGACCCATTTGACTCGTGTAGCGTCGTGTGGACTTGTTGGCTGTGAATTTAAAATATTGGGTCCACACGGGGCTGAGTTGGATGTTAATTGCCTAAACAACTCTTAAACGAGCATGTTTGTATCACCTAGTGCTTCCGGGGGTAATTTGTGGATTCTTTATTCCCGAAAGTATCTATGGGTCGTGTCGGTAATTGTAGGGCCCCGGGGGGCTGTTATGATTGAGTTTAATGAGTTCGAGGCTTTAGGTAACTCGAACTTCGTTAGAACATCTCTTACGGTAAACGAGTCCTTTCAGTGTCGTTAGTAATGATTGTTCGTAATCCGACAGGCTTTTGAGTTGTGGGAGTACTTAAGGGTCCTCTAGCCCGTTGTGATTGTGTGCCTCGTGTCAGGTGAGTTCATGTGCCCTTTTTACTCTTTTCACGTTTTGGGCTAGCATACACACCATATTACAATTTTATCCGACTATACTCGTTTAAACTAATTGGATGGTTTTATATGGCCTTACTTGTGTTTATGGGTTCATGAAAATATGGGTGAATTATATTCCATGCCTTAGAATATTTGAGGCTCGTTTATGGTTATATATTTTATAAGGTTATAGACATTACTTATGGTCTAGACTTAAGGATATAGACTTACTCGTATTGAAGTATGTCATGAGATGATATTTATGAATGTGTATGCAGGTGTTACATTATGACCGTAGGCTTACTTTCATGATGATATATTTGGGATGATATATATATATATAAATATATATACATATATATACACGTGTTTATACATGAGTTATTTTATGGCTAATAATTGGCGATGTTAATTAGTCGTTATCGACTAAGGATGTTTGCGTATGCCTACTTTGTGTTTGCATGCGGATGGATGGTGATCTTGGCCGGGCCAAACTATACGACTCAGGTTCTTAAACCTATGACGGGCCCTGAAAAGCCCGTAAGGGGGGGAGGCTCGTGTGGCATGATCACCATCAGATGAGATTATACGTGTTTGGGTTGTACGTGTGCTCGACCATGATGTTAGTACTTGGATATTACGTGTTTGGGTTGTACATGTGCTCGACCCTGATGTTAATACTTGGATGATATCTATATGGATATAATTATATGGATGTTTATATATATATATAAGTATGACTACTTATTGTTGATGATGGCCTAACGGTTGTATCCCATTTTATTTTAAAACTCTTGGAATGATTTATTTAAGTGTCAATTATTAAAACTTGAACTCACTCCGCTCAAGCTGACTTTGTGTGTATGTTAGATTAACTTTCAGGTTAAGGATTGGAGGTTATCGCTTGGATGTGCTGGAGACTACTCGGAAGGTTGAAGGCATTTCTGGTCAAGGATTATAAATAAAACAGATATTTTATTTACATTTGATTTTGGACACTTGTACCCGTGTTTGAGATTTTTAATACATAAACTTTTTCCGCTGTTATTTACTCTGAACTTGTTTTAAATAAAACGAATCATTTGGTTTTAAATTTTTGTGAAATTGTGGATGTGATTACCAACTGTAGGATTCCCAGGTAATTTGGGGTCTTACATAATTACTGCGCAATCAAGACAAGTGAATCTGGGATTAAGTTAAAAGAACACATTACCCGAACCTAGAATGAATGCTTTTTATTAATATTGTTTACAAAGTATTTTTAAGTAATCATTTAGTTTTAATTAAATCTTTTTCTAAAAACCACTTGACATCGTCTGTCCGCCTTAGTTTAATAATTAATATTAGTAATATTAAATTAGCACTTCCCTTGAGTTCATATGGAGACGACCTTACTTACCCGTACTAGTTTATAGGTATTTAAGTCTTTAATTAATTGTTTTTTAGTAGACCGCGACAGCCTACGTCAGGTTCTATATGTCTTCATCTCTTATTTCAAAAGACCTTTGGCCTCACAATATTTTTGTGTCTGTGAATAAGAGGAATTCTTGGCAGTCACCTCTGCACCCCCACTTTTTCATGACAGATCTCGAGCAAACCGAAGAAGAAGATCGAGGTGTGGGTTTGTTCATCTTGAAGAACGGAGAACATCAATCTAAGCCCATCAGGGGCTAGATTGGTGGTTATCCAGTCTCGATTGAGATATCAAGCTAGCCTACCAGGGTTAGTTTGGTGTTTCTTCAAGTAAATATATCGCCATTGAGTTGATAAACTAGCAAAGAACAAAATATTGACAGGCCAAGAAGCGTATGAATGATAGTGGGTTCAACAAAAAGACTTAACATCTTATCATAGTAAAAAAAAAACATAACTATGATGTGCCTTAAGAAACTAGACGAGGTTTGTAGAGCTTGAGATTATGAATGATCAAATGGGCACTGGTACCGAACCGGTACCGGTACTGAATCGGAATAGAGTGAAATTATTTACGGAATAACTTGGCGATTTTATTGAAAAATATCAAAACAAAAACATATTATTGGTTTCAAATGGAGTGTGATAATCATGATTATCCAATTCCCGCCCACAGTCATTTTTACTTCTTTATTAAATATATATATATATATATATATATATATATATATATATATATATATATATATATATATATATATATATATATATATATCGGGAGAGGATCAAGAGAGAATTCCTTCTTAAAGAGAGAACTAAAGAAAACTAATAAAGAAATATTTTTAATTTAATTAAAATATATTTTTAAATTACCGTTTTTGCCATTATTCTTATATTTTGTTACCATTTACTCGAAAAATATTAAAAAAATAAAAAAAAACTCGTTGTAGTGCACATATGCAATACATCGATTTTTTTTTATTGCATATGTGCACTAGTGTGTATTTTGATATGTTCAATAATGTTGAATAGCATATTTGCAATTTTTGTATTGTATTAGTGCAATAGTGTTATATTTTATACAAAAATACCAAAAAAAAAATATAGTGCATATGTGCATTAGTGTTGTATTACGTATATGTGATAGTTTGTTTTGAGTACAATTATTAGTGTTTGTATTTGCATATATTCAATAGTGTGTATTGTGATAGAGCATAATCGGGATCTAGATCTTGTGATTACAACGATGATCTCGTCAATTACGAATACGATTAGGCTATGGTTACGTTAGTAGATGTAGTGTGTGTATTGAGATAGCAATTGGACAGAGTAACGAGAGGTATGATGGAAAATAATCAGAATTGTTACATTAGAATAACTAACAAGGGTATATATATAGGAGATGACCTCATTCGTTAAGTTAGACTTAACGAATGAGTGATTCGTTACACTTACTTAACAAATAAACAACCTTATTCGTTAATACTTTAATGATAGCGAATAGCCCACATTCATTATGTTCCATTCGTTCTTGGTTAACGAATGTGACTTACATTAAGACGAATGTGACACGTTCGTTACGGAGTAACGAATGTGCCTTACATTTAGGCATATTTACATTAATAACCCTATACTATTAAACTATTACATTATCAATCAATAAAGACCGAGACGGACAAAGCATGGATCAACAAACTCCCCCTCGTCTCGAGCTCTTTATCTTTCATCTCTGGAACATCTTGGTATTCCAATCAACACAATTGTGAATCTTGTATGCGTAACAGACTCTAACAACCTTCTGAAACTGCATAGCAAGCTTGTAGTCGCACACGTTAGCAAACCTGACCTGACTTGTAAATAAAGCATCGTTGTCGGCCTCAGATAAGTTAACCAGCCACATCGGATCAATCACACGTATTGTCTTCGTTTTTGAACCATGACCGAATACAATAACCGCTTCACCTTTATGATTGTCGTAGTACCAATAATTAAACGAGGTGAATAGACTCTGAGGAAAGATCTTCATTGGAACCCTCTTCATCGTCTTTGGCGGCTTTACTTGCAATATCGTCTTCCTCCAGCCTGTGCGTGTATCAATATCATCAATATACTTGTGAGTCGGCACCTGTGGCTTGAAGAGCTTGAAACCGAAACGGGTTTCAGGTAATAACTGCTTATAGAACCACCCAGCCCACTGAGCGTTCCCACGATTCACGAACGATCTGTTTGCTAGTGTTCTCACATCCCATCTAGGCATAGATAAGATATCGTGTGGGCGTTTGAAGTAATAAATACAATGCTCCCATTTCACGATGTATACTTTAAGCTCCGAATCAAATTGCCATGCAATCAAATCACCCTTGACGTCTTTTGCCGGCTTGTACTTTTTCATCTGGTATGCTGATGCTCGAGCCTTTTCCACTTTGACTTCCTCTTGTTCATGATAACGAAAGGTCTCGATCATCTTGTTCATCTTTGTTACATTATGTTCAAACATACCATACAAAGCACGTTTACGCTTTTTCTCAGTTTCCGAGAAGTGACTTGTTTCAGCAGCTTTCCATTTTTCTCTCTCTTCTTGTAATCAACATTAAACTGCATCAAAATGCTTAGTAGTGAAAAACAGAATACCTGAGTCGTTGTTGTTGTTGTTGTTGTTGTCGGTATAGAGCTCAGGGTACTCATCTGCAGTGACGTCTTCGACTTCTACCTCATCAAAATCAGTCACATTCCCATGTGGATTGCCTGTATTAGTACTTTCCTCTATTTCAATATCCACGTCCACACTCTTACCCAACACATCCACCTCATCTTCATTTAGATCCAGAAGCAAGGCAAATTGTTCTTTTGTTAAAGAATAATCAACAAATTCACCTTATTCGATCTCGTCCACGTTCACCATACTATACACTACTCCGTTCATCCCCACAAATAAAATCATATTTGCTGGAATGACATCAATCGGTTTTGCTCTTGTGTAATCCTTGTATGGCACAATCTACAACTGACTATTGCCAGACCCACCACCAGTACTCGAATCAGTCTTATTACCTGCCGACGGTGCAGAACTGCCGCCCGGTTGCTGATCTACACCACCACCTATTCCATCCTGATCATCTTCATCATTCTTTAATTTCTTCAACTCATCATCTTTACAAGTTAACTAAAGAATGATTTCATCCTGATTGTGTAATCTCTCCCCCTGAGCAGCAACAAGGGCTCTAAGTTCCCTGTTTTCACGTTGAGTGAACTGAATATGTCGCAACAAATTCCTTTGCGCTAGCTCATGGGCAACTCTATCAGCTTGCATTTGAGTCTGCTGAAGGTGCAACAGATTCATCATATAAAACCATTGAGTTTGAAGATTCAAACCAAAGAAATTAAGATGAACTGGTTGCAACGGACCCTGAGGGCGAGTAAATGTCATAAATGAATTCTCAGGTCTCGGAAACTGTGTAGGTGTAACAGGAGTCACTGCAGTAGTAGGCTCCGGTGTAGGCATACGAGCCAAAACAGTATGAAGAATGTCACCAAAAACAGGATCTGGTCATGCAGTAGTAATCAAGGTCATAGACGGAGGTACCGGAGACATTGGCATATGAACCGGAGTCGGTGACCTTGGAATCTATTGAGGCATAGGAGATGTGTGAATAAGATCTGAAACATATGCAGGAGGAGTCGAACGAACAAACGGTTGACTAGGAATCTCAATCCCTAAACCACGTCTAACCCGTTGCTTCTTTACTTTATCACTTTTCTCCACCATCGGTTATTTCCCTTTACGTTTACGTTTCTGATCATAACTTAACGCCGCTTGTGGTCCTGGACCACCATCACCACCATCGTTACTATTTCCACCATCACCACCTTCACGTTCTGAGTCAGAGTCATCATGAATCCAACAATCATTAGGTGGTGCAACATAATCAATATTCACCAGATGACCAATTAAACGTTTGAACTTTGGTCGATCTGCAAGACTCTGACCTCTGTACGATCTCAAATGTCTCATCGTTTCTTCGTTCATGTGCTCAAGCTTCATAACGTCATCTTGATCTTTATCCAAATCTGGCATCAAATCATTTATCATCATTTACAAAAATCTGGGATACATTAAAAACTTATGTCGGCTTGTAATGTTCTCTGTCAGATGATAATAAACCAATTCCGAGAAATTGAATGGTTTATTCAATACAAGAGCAACAAAAGTAGACTGCAGCATCACTCGGCATTCATCAAATCCGCCTTTACGTCCGCCTAGACAATGAATCAATACATGAAGCAAATACTTGTATTGTTCACACAAGTTTGCTTTGTTATACATTGACTTTCCCAGATCACCATTGTACTTTACCCTGTCAAATAATCCACGTATCAACCCTCTATCAAACTCGCACCGGTCGTCGATCGTATCACAAAATTCCAACGAATCTCGGATTACTCCAACATCAATCACAACTCGTTTATTCTGAATCACTGCCTCAATTTGATTTTCTGACTCGTTGAATCTAGCAGTATTCTAGAACTCTCTAATTATTTTCTGATAGACCACTGTACGAGTCGAGATAGCCTTGTAAATTCTCGAGCATGTCAGAAAACTGATCATACCACCAAATATAGGAGAATCTTCAAAGTTTGGCTCAAGATAGGCACAGATGTTGTGACTTTTGTTCCACGATAGCATTACAGATGCTTGTTCAGGTTCAGCTTGAGCAGGATACTGAACGTTTTCGTCAGCCATTTCTGTTAGAAAAAACATCACACATTAGAATAATATTTAAATATTAAATTCTAAATAACGAATAGCTATCTTATTCGTTAATTGATTTAAAAACGAATAAGACATTCGTCATACATTAAAAGGTTACATTCGTTACCCGTAACGAATCAACCTTATTCGTTACTATATGTTATACGAATCAGATAATAAATCTTTAACGAATCAACTTGATTCGTTATTATCATTCGTTATCATTGAAGCACTCATTCGTTAACAAATCATGTGAGCATTCGTTAACAATTTTAACAAATATAACTATCATTCGTAACGAATCTATCCTAACTATTACTTTGACAATCCAGAGTCCAATTGTTGACATACTTTAAGAAGTTAAACACGACGAACATCATCGTCTGAATCGTTAAAATCTTATGACATTTAACAATTAATCCTAACAACAAGTATCGATTAATCGATTTCATTCACAAATATCTAATATTTGCTCGAGAATCGACTCGATAAACAGATTTAATCACTGCTAACTGTTCGGTTGACATGCATATATCAACCAATCCCGTAAACCCTTAAACCACCGATGAAAATTCCTACAAATCATGTGTATAAGATCGCCTGTACCTGTAGAATTCAATGATGTTAATCAATAGGTCTAATAAGCAATCAATAGATTCTGGGAAAAATTGGCAAGAGGTTGTTTAGGTTGATGATGAAATAGGAAATGGCGAATAGAAGGTCATTCGTCTGACATTGGGATTATAAACCCAATAATTTCACGCAACCCGAGGTCATTCGCTCAAATTCTGAACTAACGAATGGCCTTATTCGTTAAATTATGATCCTGATTCGTCAAGACTTTAAATGAATAGGACTCTCATTCGTTAAAACTTTAATGAATCTTACATTAATTCCTCTTACTCGTTAACTTCTTAACGAATAAAGGAGGTTATTCGTTAACAACTTAACGAATGACACATTACATCACTTCATTACCATTTGTTATGCACAACGGAAGCGAATGATGATATAACGAATAAGAAACTTATTCATTAACTAATCACCAGTTTTCCTTAGCGAATGAGACATAATCTCATTAAGGATTTAAATTAATTATTAAAACCAATTAGGGTTTTAATCAATGATTTAAATATTCAATTAAATCTAATTTAGGGTTTAATTGCATACATTAAAAATACCTGATCAACCAAGAATCGTTAATGTTTAACTTAAAACGGATTTTTATGTTAGATCACAACTGATATCAGTTGTAAATACATTAAGCACGATTAACTTAAAAATTTTGGGGATCCATTTTTTTTTTTAATTATTCACTAGCTTGGTAAATCGAAACTAAAGCAGAATTGGAAGAAAAAAAAATCTTTTTGGATTTTCGAAAATTTTCAATTAACAACTAACTAAAAACAGTAAACAACAAAACTATTAAAGCAATACATATTTTTGTGAGTTGAGCAGGGAATCATATTGAAAAAAATATCACTAAGTAACACTTCAATTTCGATGATTATTATACACGTAACCCAACGATGATTGCAAATATAATTGTCCTCTTAAACTTTTCACAGACTTGTCGGAAACTTTACTATATGCTTTAATTTGGTTCAATTAGGCACGAAACCTTATGTGGACCCCATCAATCAGATATAACATTTTTATCTCTTATACAGTGAATTTCACATGTACGTTTTTCTTTGATTTTCTAAATTTTGATTAACTGTGACTCATGAAAAAATAATAAAAGGAAAATAAAGCAGGACGTCAAAATTTTCCCTTAAGATCGGTATTATTACACGCAGATAAGGTTCCATTTCAACAAAATAAAAAGATAAAAATAAGTTGAAGTTGTACAGGCCTTAACCCCCAGTTCGATACATGACTTTCACACATTTGTGCTTATAGTATACGTGGAGAAGGTCCAAGGCTTGTACGAAACACCAAGAAAATAAAGCAGAATACTCAAATATTAACCCTCATGTCGAATAATCTTATCGCGCAGGAGAGGATCCGATATTTGAATAAAAATAAAGAAAAAATAAAGTTGAATTTCTTTGCAAAATAAAATAAAAACAAAGCAGAATTTTCTTCAAAAATGAAAGCATGCACATACAGTAATCATTTTGACTTTTGACTTTTCTTAAATTAGATATAGTATCAATCTTTCAAGATGTAATTTCACTAGGTTCGGCATTCATTATCTGTCAAGCCTATCTTTGCATATCATATTGCTGGCCTTACGGTAATTTTTACTCTAGTTTATTCATGTACTAGATCAATCCCGTCAATGTACTATCATTTTCTCTTTTTGCTTCAAAACTCACTTTGAGGAGCATTTTTCAATGTTTTTGAAATTTTTCAATATTTGAATGTTTTTGGACTTTTATATTTTCTCCCCCTAAAAACGAAAAAAATTGAAATAAAAACAAAACAAAAAAAATGTTTTAACCAAGCTTTTGAATATCTTTTAAAGTTTTTAAACCATTTATACCCAGCAGATATTGAAAACGTGCTTTGTCAAACGCTTTGGTATAAAGGTCAGCCTTTTGAAAATCCGTGTTAATTTTATCAATTGATATTAATTTTTTTTCAAAACAATCACGTATGAAGTGATAACGGATTTCATTGTGTTTGGTTTTCTAATGGTGAATCGGATTTTTGGTGATTGAAATTGCAGCAGAATTATCAATATAAATGGGAGTAGTAAGAAACTTCAAACCGTAATCCCGCAAGTGTTGCTGGATCCAGAGAACCTGTGAGCAGCAACTCGAGGCCGACACATACTCCGTTTCAGCTGTTGAAGTTGAGACCGTTGTCTGCTTCTTACACTGCCAGGAAACAAGCCGGTTTCCTAAGAATTTACATCCCACTGTTGTAGACTTGAAGTTGATTTTGCATCCTCCGTAGTCCGAATCAGTAAAAGCGGTGAGATTGAACTTATCTTCTTTGGAGTACCATAACCCGATGTCTGGATTTCCCTTTAGATAATGTAAGATGCGCTTTACTGCCGCCAGTTGAGTCACTCGGGGACTCAATTGGTACCTAGCACACAAACCAACAGCAAACATAATATCAGGTCGCGATGCAGTCAAATACATGAGAAATCCAATCAAAGCTCGATACAGGGTTGGATCTACGGTATCCTCCAATTCATCCGGTGATAAATTGTGACCCACGGGAAGAGGTGTCGAAGGAATGGTGAACTTGCAATACTAAGAAAAAGTTCATCTCTCCCATCGAGCTCATCTCAAATTTGGTTTTCATCGTCTTTTCAAAATCTTTACACACGCTGTCGTTCGTCGAACCAAAAATTATGTCGTCCACATAGATTTGGACGAGGAGCAAATCATCACCCACATTCTTATAAAATAACGTACAATCCGCAGTCCCTCCCGTGAATCCACTTTCTAGTAGATGGTCAGCCAACGTTTTGTACCAAGCTCTCGGGGCCTGGTATAAACCATAAAGAGCTTTGTTTAATCAGTAAACACGTTCTGGAAAGTCTGGATCCTCGAAACCGGGAGGCTGCTTCACATACACTTCCTCATGAATAGCTCAGTTCAAGAACGCTGATTTCACGTCCAATTGATAAACCTTAAAGTTTTTATAGGCTGCATAGGCAAGAAAGATACGTATAGCTTCCAGCCGTGCAACCGGAGCATATACTTCAGTGTAATCTATGCCTTCTTGTTGATTGTAACAAAGAACAACCAATCCTGCTTTATTTCTCACGATTACCCCGCGGTCGTCCTTTTTGCACTTAAAAACCCATTTGGTCGGAATAGCCTTTTTCACACGGTCGAGTTTATCAATTAAGTCCCATACACCCAGTCATACAAACTGTTGTAGCTCCTCCTGCATAGCTTCAACCCAAGACGGTTCCTTGAGTGCCATTGCAACACTTGTCAGTTCTATTTGTGATAGGAAGCAGGTGTATTGTACAATACTGAGGATACCCGAAGAATGAAAATCCGCTTAAGCAAAAACTATCAAATCCTCAGTAGGAGATACGTTACTATCAACTTGATCGTCACATATATTAGCTAATTGGTGTCTTGTACGAACCCCATCGTTCACATCACCAAATATCTGTTCCTGCGGATGAGTAGAATGAATCCTTAAGGAAGGATTGGCAGGGATAGATACGTTATCACTCAAATTGGTGATATTTTCCTCCGCTATGTCTAAAGAGACAGTCGGTGATTCATCAACAATTAGAATTGGCTCGTTAGTTTCTGGAGCTTCATCCAAAAGAACTGACGATGAATCCACAAAATCAACATCATCAGAAGATTGAGAAACTTCGTTCGACGTTTCCGATACATATGGAGAGTCATTCACATCAACTGAAGAAGACCTTGGAATCGGAAGACATTGTTCTTCCAAAAAATATCTAATGAGATCTTCTTGTACTTCTTCAACCACTGACGTAAATGAATTAAATAAGCCATCGTAATCGAACATCCAGTCGGGACCTGTACCAGTTGGCGAAGTAGTATAACTTTGGCAATCAACGTGATACCATTCTTCCACACAACTCGAAGAGATATTGAAGATTCGTTTCTTAGGGGAATTATATCCCAAGAAATAACCCTCAAACGCCTTTTCATCAAACTTTCCAGCATCTCTCTTCAAAACAGTACACGAACACCCGAATGGTTCCAAATATTTTAAGTTCGGTTTAGGATTGTTCAGAAGCTCGTAACTTGTCTTCTTGAACTTCTTTAGTGTTAGTATGCGATTAAGAGTATAACATGTTGTGTTCACTGCTTTGTTCCAGAATTGAACAGGTAGCTTTGAATCAGCAAGCATTGTTCTGGCAGCTTCAATCAACGTACGATTCTTTCTTTCAGATACACCATTCTATTGAGGAACATAAGGCGCACTGAATTCCCGATGAATTCCTTTCTGAATGCAGAAGAAATCCAATACATTATTCTTAAATTCAGTTCCATTGTTACTACGAATTCGTCTCACTTTCAGTTTGTAAAGTGATTCGATCTTCGTAATCAGATTTCGAATTAAAATAGGAGTCTGATCTTTCGATCCCATAAATAACACCCATGAGTAACGTGAGAAATCATCATTCACCACCAAGCAGTACAAGTCTCCAGCAATACTAGCACGATTCACTGGACCGAAGAGATCCATATGAAGTCGTTCCAGTGGTGTAACAATCGTGTTGAATGACTTGCTTAGATGTAATTTCTTCTTTTGTTTCCTCTTCTTGCACGCTACGCAATGATCATTTATCTTGAAATTCTTAAGGGATACACCATCCACCAACTCATTCGAAATAAGAAAATTCATCTTGCGCATGTGAATGTGTCCCATGCGTTGATGCCAAAGGATAGATTCCTTTTCGGTAGCTTTAGACACGAAACATGTAACTGAGGGTGAAACATTTACATCGTAACTCATATCCAGTATATAAATATCATTTGATCGCAGTGATCTCATGACAACCATATCTTCAGGAATCTTGTATCCCAGTTGAAGGATAACACATTCCTTGTTTGTGAAAATGGTGGAAAACTTTTTATCACATATCTGAGAAACACTCAGCAAATTATGATCCACCTTCTCACAATAAATTACATTTTCAAACGTCACTTTCCCGTTTGAAACTTCTCCTTCTTTCGTAATCATTCCCTCGTTGTTACCAGCAAACGCAACATAACCCCCTTGAATATGTTTAACATTATTCAGAAGATCTAGGTTGCCAGTAATATGCCTAGAACATCCACCATCCAAAATCCATTTGTGAGTAGATCCGGACCTGGATGAACTATGCACAAACAAGTAAATGATTAGTTCAAAAAGGCAGCCCAAGCCTCAGTCTTGGGCTCTCCCTTTGATACTTTCAGAGAAAAGGATAACTTGACACTAGTATTCGGTACTTGAGAATAGGTGACCACTTTCTTGTTTTTCTTCTTTAAGTACCCATCACGTATAATTCCCGAATCAGTGTTTGAACAAATTGGTTGAGCACGGTCAACACACTTGTTTGTTACATTAACTGATTCAATCCTAACAACTTTTCTTGGATTGACATCCCAATACATTATATGACTCTCATCAACTTGGTTTTCTTTTGGTTTTACATTCAGTTCAGTATTACAATTTGATGACACTTTGATCTCATCAACCTTTGCTCTACATTTTTTAGAAACATGTCCAGGTTCACCACATTTAAAACATAAGCGTGAATCTAAAGACTTATGTAATGAACCACTTGGTTGACTTTCCTACATGGGTTGAACCTTAGTTTTGGATTCTTCAAAAGACACTTTCTTTGTACCAGCAGATTTATATCCCTTTTTATTTTGGAAAAATTCTAGGTTAGTAGAATTAGATGAATTCTCCATCCCAGATGATTTGACAAATCTTATAGGTTTAAATGTGGTCTTCTTTGCCTTTTCTTGAACATTTTTGAATTTAGATTTGTTAAATTGTTGTTCAAGTTTAGTGACTTCTGAAGTGTCATCCTGAAAAACACTACCAATTAATTCTGGATTAAGAAGATTCAGAGGAACTTCCTTATCCGAAAAAAACCTTTGAAAGACCTTTTAATTTAAATATCTTCCCACTTGAAGATTTTGGTTGAGGATTTATGAATCTCATCAACTCCTCCTCAGACACCGAAGGTTTGTATGATTGAGACTCATTAGATGATACCTTAGGAGTTTTAGAAGTTTCACCCAAAGATTTTGAACCATAAACAGCCTGTTCAAATTCTTCAGGTTCACATAAGATGTGATTGTCAGCAGGAATATTCTTGTTTTTAACAATCTCATCTTGTTCAATTAACTCCTCAACAGAACCATCTAATTCACTT
The DNA here is from genome assembly GCF_021521415.1 of Bidens hawaiensis. Taxonomy (NCBI): domain Eukaryota; kingdom Viridiplantae; phylum Streptophyta; class Magnoliopsida; order Asterales; family Asteraceae; genus Bidens; species Bidens hawaiensis. The sequence goes on from NW_027498629.1 coordinate 49,742, forward strand.
TTGGTAAAAACGGAGTTACTTTTGATGTGAATCGGTTCTTGAGTTGATTTGTTTTGATCAACAATTTCAGATTCAACTGTAAGTATTTTAGGACATTGTTTAACATTTGGAATGCTACAGTAATCTCCTTTAAATGGAGGAGGAATCTCAACAAACCCTAAACCTGCTTTCCCATTTTTCTTATGGGAATTGTTTACTTCAATTATTTCATTTAACAAAAATGAGGAATCTCAAAATTTTCCAAGTTTATTTTTCAATTCCAGAATTTCATTTTCCAGTTTAGAAATGCAGGTTCGGAGTCTGAGAATTTCCTGAAAATGTTGTTCAACCACAATAATCTTACATTGAACCTCAGCTTTTAGATCATGATTGCTTTCAGGCAGATTTTGGATTTTTAATGTCGATTATTCCAGCAATTTAGATTTCTGTCGATAGCACTCATTGATCATAAAAAAGCTCTTTTCTGAGAGAGGTGTTCTGAGTTAAGGTTGTTTCAAGTTTGGATTTTTTTTCAGCACATTCAGTACACTCTAACACAACATTTGAAGATTCAATTACATTAACTTGAGATTCAAGACATACCTCATCGATCTTAGCCATGCAAGCATAAGATTCAATGTGATCAGGATTTGAAGTGTCAGATTTGTCTTGCACAGATGAGTTATCAGACGAATTCTGATAAGAATCAGTTTCAGAATCTGATGTATCGCTCTTTTCAGATACTTGATCACTACTTGCATCTTCAAATTGATCAACTGGTTCAAATACCGCAAGGTTGGCCTGATTTCCCAACAACCTTTGCGACCAATCAACCCCTTCGTTAGCAACAAGAGCTTGATTGTTGTTTGACTTATTCTTCTCTCCTTCAGAAGAACTTCTTTTGCTTTGTTCATTACCCGATGAATTCTTTCCTTGTGATCTCTCAGTATTGCGTGGACCGGAATATTCTTTTCTTGGCTTGTCACATTCTTTGGCAAAATGCCCAAAGTCTCCGCAGTTGTAGCATTTAACCTTCAATTTACCAAAACCAACTTATTTATTCAGAGTTGGAAGGTCTTTACCTGTTCTTTGCATGAACTTCCTGACCTTTCTCACAATCATAGCCATATTCCATTTTAGATCCATCAATTCAAGATCATCAGGATCAATTTGATCATAATCTTCATCGGTTAACTCACTAGTGGAAATTTTGCTACCCACCAATTGTTCGTATGATGCCATGAAAGCACACAGAAAAGCAAAATGATGTTCAGCTTCTTGAAGGTTTACTTTTGGTAATGTACTTGAAGTATTGGCGGTAGACTCAGATTTTGCACCTGATGCCATAAAGCATACATTAGCTGAATTGTTTACATTAGGATTCTCCTCTCAGCTTGAGTGACGAAAGCAGTGATTGGGACAAAACTTTGACTTGAAGTGTTTGCTGGCATTGCTCCACCATAAATTGAAGGATTCTGGTTTTGATTGTCCTTCAATGACATTTGACACTTTAATTCAAATTCTCTTTCCTCAATTTTGTTGATAAACTGCACTGCAGTAAGTTCAGGATTACGAAAGAAATCGTTTTCTTTCAACACAAAGAGAAAAGTCGAATATCACGAAGGCAATGCATTCTTCAACGTATCTATCTTGTCAGTCTCAGTTGGCTCAAGGTTAACATTGGCCATTTCTACCACTAGATGACTAAAACAATTTATCATCTCTTCAACTATTTCATTCTTCATCAAGATAAAGTTTCTGAATTGAAACTTCACAAGCGTTTTCTTGCTCTCTAGTGTATTACCCAGGCTTCTTCTTTTCAGGGTATCGAATAATGATGCATAAATCTTTATGGTGCTGTATTGATGAAAGATTTGTTCAGGTAATGCCATAGTGAGAGTTGAATAAGCCTTAGTCTCACTCTCAAAATCTTTCAACTCTTGAGTTTCATAATTCTTGAATTCCTTAGGAGTCCAGCCGAGATTGTCACTTCCAACCAACGGTGCAGCATACACAACATCAAGATAACGTACACTGCTTGGATGAACAGATCCCAAGTGAGCACGAAATCTCGGTTCCCACCGAGCAAAATCGGATAATTTCAGCAATTTTGGACACTTGTTGTGGCTCCCAATTTCATTATCCATGGTAAGCATTTGCTGTATTAGAGTATTTTGGGAAGCTAAAGCATAGAATGAGGCGTTCTGAGAATCCATGATAACACTTGTTGAAATTTAGAGGACTAAACTTGTAAAAAATGAAAACTTATGGTTACTGTTCACACGAATGGAAGAACAGTAACGAATGTGGATTGCAACTTTTAACGAATGAACGATATTCGTTAAAATTATGAATAAAGTTTAACGAATGAACAATATAGCGAATGAGTATCATGAATAGAGGATGAATAGTGAACGGGGTGAACGAATGAGCAATATAGCGAATATGGTTAATGTAACGAATGTGGTTTTAACGAAATGAGTGAATTAACGAATGAGTAGTTAATTTCTAACGAGAGAGTTAACAAATGAGCAGTTCAAGATTAACGAATCAGAACTCATCAGTTAACGAATAAGAACTCATAACTTCAAACTTTTCAAAACCTCATATCACAGTCTAAACTAGTCCGAAATCCATGAAATAGCTATCAATAAACTCGCACATGAATTCCGAACTTTACAACATTTGTCCGTAATCTCAAACCACTACCAAATCTATCCTGTTAACCCTCTTTATTCACCAAATCATTTCAAACTCAAACCAGACTATCAATCGCTCAATTAATCCTCAATTCAATCTCAAATCAATCTCAATCTTTCATAATTCAGTCACTTAATACCTTATTACAGGTTAATACTGTGACCAGTTCGTAACCTTGAATCTTTGTTTTATCAGAATCTCAATTAGAATCAATTCACCATGAATATCATCCAATATATGATGAATTAAACGATTTAATAAACGAGAAGCATCGAAGATCAGATCATCAGGTTAATACGAATGGGTTCTTACATTAATGATGTAACAACTCGGTTTTTCACGTACAACTTATATCCATTACCCGATCCGTTTTATGGTTCGAGAAATTTTTACATTTAAAATATCATGTTTATCGAGGAAGTTCTATAAAAATTATATTTATATAATATATTTACTTAAAATATATTTAACTTTCAAAAATGTACATATTTGGCCCAAATATAAACTTTTACCTTCTATTGTTCCCATCTTTAATCTTCAGGGACTAAAGTGCAACTGTTACATATTAAACTTATAACCCATTTAACCAGGATCCATAACCCGTTACCCCATGACCCACACCCGTATACAGTGACCCATTTAGCTTGCTTGCGCCTCAATTATCGTCCTAAATTAGGAATTGGATCGTGTTTTTGATTCTCTTTGCCATTGTCGGCCTAACTAACCTAACTAATTAAGAAACAAGATCTTATACGAAGTAAAATGATACATGAACCCTAACCGACTAGACCTAAAATCTAATATATAACCTAGGATTGTTAATAACTCAATTGTTCGCGTCTGCATACCCTTAGGAACAGCGCCAACAGAAGCCCTTTGATTAATTGGATTATCAACTTCTGGATTTGGCCTGTTCGTCGTCCTCATTGCCGCCATTGTTAATCCGTGATTTAACCCGTGTATAATCATCGTTTAAGGTAATTGTTTGTATGTATAAGTTCGTCTATGATCAGGGAACATTAACCCTAATGTTAATTAAACGAACATTGAACGATTTGATCAATTGCTTAGCTAGGGTTTATGAATAAAAATTGGATTTTTTTTAGTTTCTGTATATATAAATCTGTTTTCATCTTCTACCAAGCTGACACACCAGCTCGCATGGCTGGTGTGTGTGTGCTCAAGCTTCTGGCCGGCCATAGGCGCGGGTTCGAGTCCCGGCTGGCCCTATATTTTTAGTATTTTTATTATTTGATGATTTTAACATGTTTTAATTATTTAAATATATTATAAATAATATTAAATATTAAATAAACAATATTTTATTTAACACCGACATCATAAAGCTAACCGTTTCTTGTTAATGGATCTCGTTACAAGTTTTCATGTATATATATATATGTGTGTGTGTGTGTATTTTAATAATAATAAACCAATACTTATTTTATTAAAACTTAATACCAATATCGATGATCCTCGTCATAAAATATCTTTATAAATTTTTTTTCATATTAATTATATATATATATATATATATATATATATATATATATTATTTTAAACAAAATCGTTATAAACGTATTTAACATGTTAAAATGTGTTAATTATATATTTACCATCGAATTTTCGTTGAGATTCCAAAATATAAATTTTACGATAATTATATATTTAAACGTTTATTATTATAGTAGGTCTTAACTCATATTTATTTAGACTAATTATTCGTAAACCCAATTTGATGATAAACAATGATTTTTATAATTAAATAATAATAATAATCCTTAGAGATCAATCGTTCAATCCATAACGTATCCAACCTTAAATATAACTCAAATCATATTGAAATCCTAAATTCGTTATACGTATTATATCATCTAAAATGCACTCATAATATTATTTAATTAGGATTCTTGTCGGTAATTTTCGAATATTGTGATTATCGTTTCTTGTCGTGTTCATTCTCGTTTGGCTTAATCGACCAGGTGAGTTTGATCATTCCCCTTTTTATACACTGTTTTCTAATGTTTTGGGGACATATGCGTACTTACTCATATTTTCTATTCTATATATATACTCAAAATCGCAAACATAATAATTGTGTGAATATCAATTGAATGCTACTTGCTAATTGCTGCATGTTTAATTGTTTACTTGATAACGTTTCGGAGAGGTCCAACATATCCCCTTTTGTATAGGGTTCTCATTAGTATGATCATACGACCGTCTTAGTAACCGGAGCCCGATTTGCTTGGCGAAAGTAAACCGACAATTTAGTCATTGTAATCAATGCCCGATTCGCTTGGCAACGACTCATTGGCACACGAATATACTTGATTTTGGTTTGTAAGGTTTGATTGATTATTACCACATAGATTGGTTTGCGCATTTATCATTAATCATTTCTCAATCATCTATATATATATATATATATATATATATATATATATATATATTATTTGTTGTTTCAAAATTGGAGATCATCTCACTCAACATGTGTTGTTGATCAAACTCCATTTTCTACGCATATGCAGGTTAATTGAAGATTGAAGTTTGGACATTTAGAAAGACCTTAGGGTTATAATGAAGACAAATTTAAATTTAATTGATTGTATTTATTTATTTGAATTGTTTTATTGTATTTGATTATTGTGTGTACATTTGAACTAAAATAATTAATTAGATATTGTCACATTTTATAGTATCTTCGAGCTGTGAGCAATCGGATCACGTCCCGGCATTTCCGCCTTAGGTTGGGGTGTGACAAATGAATAGCCTAGTCTTATACGAATGAGGCCTCATTCGCTAAACATACTTAGCGAATGAGCCTTTATACATTAAGTGTAAAGACTAAACTAGCCCTAGCCTATTCGAACAGCTGCGGACACCAAATCCGTGCACTTACAGACTCCCCCTTGTCCGTGGCTGTCGAATGCTTTCCAATACTTTAGCATCCAATACTTTAGTCTTCAGTACTTTAGCTTCGAATACATTAGCGACGATTATGTTAACGTCGAAAACATTAACGACGAATACGTTAACAACAAATAAGTTAAAGTTGAATACTTTAACTGCATATCATCAGCCGTACAGTCAACCTCCCCCTTGGCTAATGATTCTCGGGCTTGTGCAATCAGACAATATATAACTCTTTGTAAGCAAACTACCAACTTGTAGCTACTCGTATCAGATCTCCCCCTCAAATAAGCATCTCCAGGTGATCATTCCAATCATCCAACTAGCATATGATATGGTTCGATCAAACGAATCAATGAGCAACAAATTATCGACTATCTGTCACACTGGTAAAGCAAAAATGTCTTTACGTTTAACATCGTCACACATCTTCATGAACAACCCGATCATTCCACATCTTTCACATCGGTCTTCATTCTCTCGATAACGTCTATCCCAAAATATAACTCTTTTAAGATCTTCGGCAACCAATACGCTTGGATGAACTACTGCTTTGGGCATATAATTCAGAGTTCCAACCTTCGTTAATCAATCACGAACGATCAGATTCTTCAATCCAATAACAAGACCCGTATATTCCTCAACCACATCAACCCATTCAAGAATGTCCCCGTCAACAGAAGCAATCCGCCGAATACTCGTAGCCAACATTGTCAGGATCAAAGTTCCTCAGAAAGAAGTAATCGGACAGACACCCGTATCCCATATAGTCAGGTTTCAATTTCGAACAAATCAATCAACAATCGAAGAACAAACACAGTCTTGAACTCGGTCAAACGTAGCTTTGCAATCACGTATTACCACCCAAATTGCAGTAATTTTTCAAGAAACACTTGCAAACGTAGGAAGATAACGATCGAATAAGCTCTTTGAAAGTTTTATCTCCCACTTTTTCTTGAAAAATTAGGCAAGGTCTTGAACAATTCTTCAAAAATCTTCAATAAACGTCTCGTTAACTTAATCGGTTACTCCCCCTCGGCCCCTCGATATGCGTGAAAAGTCGGCAGGAAAATATATCACCAAACTTTTCCAGAAGAGTATCCCACATATTTAAAATATCCCCGAAAAATTTCGTTTAAGAAAATTTTCCAAAAATACTTATTTATTTTTTTTACCCTTCATTCGTTTGAACAGTTGACGAATGAGGTTTAATACTTTAAGATCAACGAATGACACTCCTCATTTGTTACCCTTGAACGAATGAATCACATTCGTTATAAATAACCAAGCCATTCCACATTTGTTAAATCTTGAACGAATAGGAGCACATTCGTTAACACACATTCGTTATGGAACTGACGGATGTCAGAAAAAAAATAACGAATGAGTATTGATAACGAATAAGTCCATCTTCATAGCGAATAAGCATATAACGAATGTCCACATACGTTAATCCCCTCATTCGTATGAACAGTACACGAATGATGTCTCATTCATTGTGAAATCCCCATTCGTTAAAATTCCGTAACGAATGAGTCGTTAGGGCAGTTACTGTAGACCGGAAAAACGAGTTTCGTCGGAAAATATGGTTATGGTGGCCGGAAACTTCAAATCTTCAAGCTCCTTTCATGACAGATTCATCCAAACTTCATAATTAACATCCATAATCATCACAAATACTCGGAATTACATTATGATCATGATTCAAACATCAATTTCATCATTAACACTCAGAATCAACATCAATCAAGATCAAAAGTAACCATGGACATTAATGGCGGATTCAATAATTAACCTTAATTAACCATCTGATTTCATCACGAAGCTTCGGATTTTGATCAGGAATACGATTATATCATCAATTTCATGATTCAAACACGAAATCATTCCAAATCATATCAAAATCATACTTTAACTCCGATGAACATGAAGAACACGAACTGGTACGTATCACGAGCAACCTCCTGCTCTGATACCAATTGAGAAAACGTTATACGAACGTTTACGAGCCAGGAATCTAGTCGCAAATCGATACGTTAAGATCGTGTTCATACATTAATACGTTAATCAATACATTATGGATGAATACAATAGATCAGAGGAAAATCCGGCATGGTAACAGTATACGAATAAGTTATGGCACAGATCTCTTATGCATTTCACTATGGAAGGCCTATTTATAGGCTGGTCTCATTCGTTATACTTTGGTAATGAATGAGACCTCACATTCGTTAATAAGGTTAACGAATAAGGTCTTTCCATAGCCCCATACACTAAACACCCTTAGTGAATGGGTATACATTAACGAATGAGCCTCCATTCGTTAAACTGTAGTAACGAATGGGTTCTTACATTAATGAATAGCGTAGTCTTATACGAATGAGGCCTCATTCTCTAAACATGCTTAGCGAATGAGCCTTTATACATTAAGTGTTCCCTAGCCTATTCGAACAGCTGCGGACATCAAATCCGTGCACTTACATATTGTATATTGCAATTGTGTTATATAATGCAATTGCGTTATATTATATGCAATAAAACACTATTGTATATATGCAATACACATTAGTGCACATATGCACTACATCGCCGTTTTTTTAGGAACAATAACATCTTATTAGAATGAGGAAAGAAAAAAAATCCCAAAATATTTTTTTAAAAAAAGTTAAAAATAGTTTTTATTAGTTCTCTAGTTTTTTCTTTAAGAGGAGTTCTCTCTAGATCCCACCCCTATATATATATATATATATATATATATATATATATATATATATATATATATATAGAGAGAGAGAGAGAGAGAGAGAGAGAAATTATCAAGAGAAAACTCATCTTTAGAGAGAAAACTTAAAAACTCCTAAAGAATTATTTTTAATTAAAAATAAAAAAATATTTTCAAATTTCTGTTTTTGCCATTATTCTTATATTTTCTTACCCTTTGCTCGAAAAAAATAAAAATAAATAAAATAAATTAAAAAAAACCGCTGTAATGCACATACGTATTACTGTGCGATACCGTTGTATTACACATGTGTATTACTATGTATTTTTAAGTTTAATAGTGTTTAATTGCATATATTTAATATTTGTGTATTGTATATGTGTAGTAGTGTTGTATTACATGAAAAAAATAATAATAATAAAATAAAATTCGATGTAGTGCACATGTGCGTTAATGTTGTATTACACATACGTACTAATAGGTATTCGACGTGCGTACTAGCCTTATATTGCATATATACAATAGTGTGTATCAAATATGTGCAATAGTGTTGTATTATGTGCAATACAAACACTTTTGCATATATGCAACACACACTATTACACATGTGCGCTATACCAACGAGGTTACCGACAAGGGTGATTTTTTTTTTTTTGATTCAATAACAACATATAAGAATAATGGAAAAGGAAGAAACTTCAAAAAAAAATTTTAAAAAGTTAAAAATAGTTTTTTAGGTGTTTTTAAGTTTTCTCTTTAAAAGGAGTTTTCACTTGATCCTACATTATATATATATATATATATATATATATGGGAAAGTTAACGTATAAATGAAATTAGCGTGCTAATTGTGATAATCAAGTAGAGTAATTATACATACAAGTATGGTAATTATGTAATTACATAATAGAGTAAATTACTCTATGATGTAATTACATAATTACCCTACTTGTATGTATATTTACTCTACTTGATTTTCACAATTACCATGTTAATTTCATTTGTATTTGATCCAAACCCTATATGTATATATATATATATATATATATATATATATATATATTTGAACATAGGGGTCAAGTTATTCTACAAAGCGAGATAAAAATAAGAATGATGAGAAGGATTTATAGCCACACAAAAAAACCCTTCAAAATAAATAAATAAATAATCATAACTCAAAATTTAATCAAAAAACAAAAAAAGTAAAAACACAAAAATGTTTTCACCGTCTTCCTTGTTCTTTAAAAAAAGCGTAATGTTGAGGGAAAAAGATCATTGTGTCTTTTTGTTTATCATTGTGTTTTGTGTTCATTTTCGTCATTGATTGTGTCTTTTTTCCTTGACATTGTGTCTTTTTTTCTTGATATTTTTGTTCGACATTATGTTATATTTTGCGATTTATTGTGTTCTTTTTTTAGTTATAATTGTGTCTTTTGTCTCTGTATTGTGTCTTTTCGGGGGTGGGGGGTTGGAACAAGAATGACGAGGGAAGCATTTTTGTTTTTTTAATTTTTTCATTTTTTATATATATTTTGAGTTATGATTTTTTTTAATTAATTTTTATGAATTTTTTAGGGGTTTTTTGTATGGCCACAAATCCTTCTCACCCTTCTCATTTTTGTCTCCCTTTATATTTTAACCTTTCCCTTAAACATAGTAGGTTACAAAATACAAACTCAAACATAATATATATATATAGGGCTGGGATCTAGTGAAAACTCCTCTTAAAGAGAAAACTTAAAAACTTTTAAAAAACTATTTTTAACTTTTTTTTTAATTTTTTTTTAAGTTTCTTTTTTTACATTATTCTTATATGTTGTTATTAGTTAAAAAAAGAAAAAAAAAACTTGTCGATAACCTCGTCGGTATAATGCGCATGTGTAATAGTGTGCATTGCATATATGCAAAAGTGTTTGTATTGCATAGAATACAACACTATTGCACATATTTGATACACACTATTGTATATATGCAATATAAGACTAATACACACATCGAATACACATTAGTACGTATGTGTAATACAACATTAACGCACATGTGCACCACATCGACTTTTATTTTATTATTATTTTTTCCATACAATACAACACTTCTACACATACACAATACACAAATATTGAATATATGCAATAAAACACTATTAAACTCAAAAATACATAGTAATAAACATGTGTAATACAACGGTATCGCACAGTAATACGTATGTGCATTACAACGGTTTTTTTATATTTTTTTGGAGTGAAATATAAGAAAATATAAGAATAATGGCTAAAACAGAATTTTGAAAATATTTTTTTATTTTTAATTAAAAATAATTCTTTAGGAGTTTTTAAGTTTTCTCTCTAAAGGTGAGTTTTTTCTTGATCCTCTTCCTATATATATATATGTATATATATATGTGTGTGTTATGCAGCAATAGAAAACAAATTCATATAAACTATAAAGGAAAACAAAAATAGAGTTGTGTCGATCATATGTTCATAAAATACTCTAATTGGTTGAGCTCAATATGAAGTTTTGATCACGTATATCAACCTACACTAAACAAAATGGGATTTTTACATATTTTCTTTTCCTAATCTTTAAAAATTATATATTTCTTCAAAATACAAGTTTTTAATGCAAAATGTACAATGCTCTTTAAACATGGTTTGGGAAAATATGTAATTTCAAAGTTTAGGAATGGGAAATATGTAAATGCCCCAAACAAAATATATAGATAAAATATGGGAAAATCCCCAAAATAGCCCATCTACAAAATGAGATTCTAACTTTGTCCCATAAACTTAATATTTCCAAAAATGGCCCTCTCTAACTCATCTTTGACCATGTATTAGGAAATCTAATGCGTCTTTGACGACATGTTAGCATAACGCGTCGTCAAAGACGCGTTGGATTTCCTAACACATGGTTTAAGACGCCAACACGTCATCAAAGACGCGTTAGATTTCCTAACATATGGTTAAAGATGAGTTAGGCCTCCAAACACGTAGTCAAAGATATGTTAGCATCAAACGCATAGTCGAAGATATGTTAGCTTTTTTGTTTGTTTTTTTAATATTATATTTTTTTAACTAGTTTCACTTATATTTGTTTTTCTTTTATAACTTTTAATATATAAAAGTTTTATATTATTTCGAATATACCGACGAGACATGCTTACTTTTACCTACTGATCGACATAAACTAACTCAAACTCAAGCCGTGCCAAATCAATATCAAAATATTCAATAAAATTTGACCCTGCTCGGTTTTAAATAAAATTTATGTCGGTCCGTAGATAAAAGTAAACATTTCTCGTCGGTATATTCGAAATTATATAAAATTTTATATATTAAAAGTTATAAAAGAAAAACAAATATAAGTAAAACTAATTATAAAAATATAATATTAAAAAAACAAACAAAAAAGCTAACATATCTTCGACTACGCGTTTGATACTAACATATCTTTGACTACGTGTTTGGAGGTCTAACTCATCTTTAACCATATGTTAGGAAATTTAGCGCGTCTTTGACGACGTGTTGGCATCTTTAACCATGTGTTAGGAAATCCAACGCGTCTTTGACGACGTGTTATGCTAACATGTCGTCAAAGGCGCGTTAGATTTCAAAGATGAGTTAGAGAGGGTCATTTTTGAAAATATAAAGTTTAGGGGACAAAGTTAGAATCTCATTTTATAGATTGACTATTTTAGGGATTGCTTAAAAACTCTATCTCATTTTATAGATTGACTATTTTAGGGATTGCTTAAAAACTCTAATTGGTTGAGCCTACTATGAAGTTGTGTCAATAAAATGTTACACAAAAACTCTAATTGGTTGAGCCTACTATAAAGTCGTGTCGATAAAATGTTGCATGAAAACTCTAATTGTTATTCTGTTTAAAGCCTATAAAATTGTGTCGATAAAATATTACATAAAAACTCTAGTTGTTATTTTGTTTAAAGCCTAATTCAGAAAGGCTAAGCCTAATTGTTTAATTATGTTTAGGTTTATGGTTTGCTATTAAAAAAAACAATTATGTTTATTACAGTTAAAACGGTAACATAAGGACCGGATATGCTATTGAGCTATTGATGTCACGTGACAATGGAATTTTTTATAAAGTGGTGCTTATTTCAAATATTTGATCACCAGGGGTGCTAGGTATTATTTTTAATCACAAGAAGGGTTTTCGTGGTTAGTATTGACGAATAAGGGAACAATAGGGATGTAGGAGATATCAGAATTGTAACCCACTTGTTCATCATTAGAAATTACAGTTTAACTCTTATTCGCCACTAGCAATGACAATTTAATTCTTATTCGCCACTAGCAGTGGCAATTAACCCTTGCTCTGACATAAAGCTTTTTATTCTCTTATTGCTTACTTATTCGCCAATACTAACCCCAAAAACCGCTCTTGTGATTAAAACTAATACCCAACACCAATTGCGATCAAATGCTTGAAACAAACCCTACTTTTAAAAAAATTCGTGATGGTGAGGTATTTTTTGTTATATATTATCTAATGCTTGTTATTTACTTATTTATATGTTATATAAGTATCTGGCACTAAAATAACACCAAACCAGTAAAAATAAATTCATGGATCCACTACTATTAATTACATAGTTAAAAGGAATATTAAATCAAAATGTGAGTTAGAATTGTATAAAATTTTAGTACTCGGGGAATATGGCATGATCATGATGGACCATAACATACACTCATACAGCCTTGCAAGCAAGCAAGAAAAAAGCAAAAGACCAAAAGACATTGTTTTTAAATTAAAGGTGACCATGTAAAGTCTCTTTTGGACCCATTCAAATTTTGAAACACTTTAGGGACCAATTCGACAAACCCCCAAATTTGTGGATGGTCAACTAATCTAACCTAGAGCTCCACACAATACTTTCTTTGCTTGTGATGGTGGGGAAACTTCTATTGTCAGAACTTACAAGATAAGTTGAGATAATGACTGATGAACAAATATATTTGTAGTGATATAAGAAAACTACTAAAGGTTATATTAATTTTTTTGTGTAAGGATGTTAAATTTTAATTATGTTAATATCGTTGAGGCGCAGCTTATTATCTGCTTATATGTCTCTCTATTGTAATTAGATTTTTTGTTAAATTATCAATGGTGGGTTTGTGAACATGTAAGACTTTATTTATAACATTTTCATCCATTTTAGACGTTTTATAAAATCATGCATTAGATTTCTTCCACACAAAGGCGTTCTAGATTAACAAAAGCATAAATCATTTAACATGTGATATATGCTCAATTAACTACATGCAATAATTTCTTGTTTTCATAAATATAGTTTGAAAATGATATGGATCATGTTTCATTCACGACCAGTGGCCACTTAGATTTGATATTTCTATAAGTTAAGTCTCCTCTGTAGCTTAAAAAGTTATAAACTTAGGGGCGCTTGTTCTACCTTGGTTGTTCTTTAACAATTTTGAAAGAGCAGTGGCATAGGTGGTGAGGGAGTGTGAGGTTCAAATTCCTTTTGAGTTATTTCTTTCACAACTTAGAACGAGTTTTTGGAAAAAAAAAATTGCAACTTTATTTATTCATTATCTAACTAAACATGTTATAATTTAAATTCAAAGTGCATTAGAATGTGATAATTGGTAAATCAATGCTTGACTCTTTCATTCATTCAACATCGTATAAATACAAGATACAATCAATATAAGTTAGGCAATGATATTTTGTGGTAATCATGCCATAATACAATATACATCATATCTTCTAATAATATACATGTATTCTCTAATATACCCCCGCAATCTAAGCGGGAGGATCCCGAACGCTTAGACTGGCCCGAAAATCTTCGAATAAAGCACGTGGTAATCCTTTGGTGAAGATATCAGCAAACTGAAACCGTGACGGCACGTGTAGAACTTTAATCTGGCTTCGTTGAACCTTTTCTCGTACAAAATGGATGTCAACTTCAATATGTTTTGTGCGTTGGTGTTGTACCGGGTTTCCCGAAAGATAAATTGCACTCACATTATCACAATATACCAACGATGCCCGAGAAGGGGGGCGTCGAAGTTCGAGAAGTAGGTTACGGATCCAACAAATTTCAGCCACAACGTTAGCAACCCCACGATATTCCGCCTCCGCACTAGACCGAGAGATTGTGGATTGTCTTTTCGAGGACCAAGAGATCAAATTATCACCAAGGTAAACACAATAGCCAGAAGTAGATCTGCGGGTGTCCGGACACCCTGCCCAATCAGCATCGGTGTATGATACTAAAGAAGAAATTTGACCATGACGCATATATAGAATTGGAAATAGTACCCTTAACGTAACGTAGGATCCGACGAAGAGCATGCAGATGAGCCGTACGTAGTGCGTGCATATGCATGCAAATTTGTTGTACCGTGTAAGATATATCGGGTCTCGTAAATGTCAAGTACTGAAGAGCCCCTGCAAGTCGCCGGTACATGGTGGGATCCTCAAGAAGAGAGCCAGAATCGGCACTAAGTTTACCCGTAGTATCAACCGGTGTGTGTGCCGGATTACATTGTGCCATGTTGGCACACTGAAGGATATCCAATGCATAAGTAGACTGAGAGAGAAACATACCATTTTGATCCCGAGAAACCGATAACCCCAAAAAATAACTCAATGGTCCAAGGTCCTTCATCGCAAACTCGCTAGAAAGATGCGACAAAATACGTTCCTTTAATGACACTGATGAGGTAGTGATGATAATGTCATCTACATAAAGTAGAAGGTAAGCAGCGTCACGACCATGAGTATAGATAAATAAAGAATGATCACAAGAACTGTGACGAAACCCTAAGGTGGTCACATAATCTGTAAACCGTTAATACCACGCTCGCGGGGGAGGGGGGGCTGTTTTAAACCATATAGAGATTCCTTTAAACGACACACATGATGAGGCAGATGGGGATTTCTGAAACCCATGGGTTGATGCATAAAGACTGTCTCAGATAAGTTTCCATGAAGAAAAGCATTTTTTACGTCCAACTGACTAATGTCCCACCCATGAAATAGTGCTATAGATAAAACAGTCCGAATGGTTGCTGGCTTAACAACCGGACTAAAAGTCTCATCACAATCAACTCCAACCTATTGAGACCTGCCATCACACACAAGACGAGCCTTATACCGCTCAAGAGCACCATCAGATTTAGTTTTATGTTTAAAAATCCACATACACCGAATAACATTCATGTTCGGTTGATGTGGTACCAACTCCCATGTCTCATTTTCAATAAGAGCATTGAATTCATCTGTCATAGCACGGGTCCAAATATGGCTCGCTAAGGAGTCGGCTGGGCTGCGGGGAAGAGGCTCAAAAGTGGTATGAGTGTGTAGGTTAAATATGGGCTTGGGTTTGGTGATGCCTTCCATGCCGCGGGTGGTCATGGTTCGGCTTGGTGGAGGTGGAGGGAGGAAGGTATGGATGCGGGAGATGAGTTAAGGACCAATGAGAAAGTAGGGGTGGTGGTAGTAGTAGAGTGAGTTGGAGTAGGGGGTGGTGAGGGTTCGGTGTGGCTTGAGGGAATATATTGGGCCATGGGTGAGAGGGGTGGGCGAGCCGTGGGTGAGTTAGTGGTTTGGTCAGAGTGGGCCGTGGGTGAGGGAGTAGTGGGTTGGGCCGATTGAGTAGTCTAGATAGAGGGTGAAGCTTGAGGTATAGGATCGGGTTGAGTATCCGAGTGTGTAGAAGGAGGGGGTGTGGAGATGTCCAAAACACCGGGGATGTGTTGGACGAAAGAGTGGAGTGTAGGAAGTCATAAGAGGGGGGAAGGTTTTGTAGATTAGCAAAGGGAAAGACGGTTTCGTCAAAGACAACATGTCGAGACAAGATGATTTTACCTGTAGAGAGTTCATAACATTTGTATCCTCGATGATTAGATGGGTAACCAAGAAAGACACAGGGTGAGGAGCGGTTTTGGAGTTTATTAATGAAGGTAGATGGGAGAAGAGGGTAGCAAAGACATCCAAAGGTGCGAAGATGGGAGTAGATGGGTTGTGTATGATATATGAGTGAAGAGGGGGTAAGGTTTTGTTTGGTTTTGCTAGGTAGGATATTGATGAGATTGGTGGCAAGTTGAAGAGCATGAGGCCAAAAATTTGGGGGTACGGATGCATGTGTAAGAAGTGTACGAATAATGTTGTTGACGGAACGAATTTTTCTTTCGGCTTTACCGTTTTGGGAAGAAGTGTGAGGACAAGAGAAGCGAAAAAACATGCCGTTTATGGTGCAAAATTCATGAAACAATTTATTATTATATTCGGTGCCATTGTCACATTGAAAGGTTTTGTTGTGGATATTAAATTGGGTAAGTATGAATTTATGAAAATTAAGAAATATAGAGAATACTTGTGATTTATTTGTGAGGGGAAAGGTCCAAAGATAGTTTGTGAAATCATCTAGATATAGAATGTAATAACGGTGACCGCCGGTGCTAAGCACAGGGGACGTCCACACATCACTATGCAATATATCAAATGGCAGATGAGTAATAGACAAAGAATCATAAAACGACAATTTAACATGTTTACCAAACACACAAGATTGACAAATATGATTAACATAAGGTTTAGAAACGGAAATAAATTTTTGTTTATTCAAATGTTGTAAAAGAGAAATGCCATGATACCCTAGTCTTTTGTGCCAGAGGTCCTGAGAGAGAGCAGCAAAGGTGGTTGGACTTGTAAACTTAGAAGATATGTTTATTAGCCAAACTATCCCTCTAACAAATACCGAGTATGATGCTATCGGTATGTTTATTAGCCAAACTATCCCTTTACCGACTTTCTCTCAAGCTAGATCTAGACTCACCCAAGAAGAAACCAGGAGGGTCGGATCTGCCTCGAACACCTTTACGGGTACGGGAACAGCTTTACTCTCCACCATGCAAAACCCACCGCGTGAAAGTTCTGGTCGGGGTTCTGCAGGTTCGAACTATGAAAATCGAGGCACTTATGATTCTTCACAACACGGTCGTGGTTGTGGAACTCGTGGTCGGGGTCGGGGTCGGGGTCGATCTCGCGGGAGAGGTTATTCTGGACAAAACAACACTCATGGCCAAACCCATCAAAATATTGTATTATAGTTTGGCTAATAAACATACCGGTGACCAACTGTAGTACAAGTTTCGGGTCGGACATTAGCGCTCCAACGTTAGCCAATTGATCGGCAATGACCTTTATTTCTTGGCAATAAAAGGAAATATTCGGAAAGGATTCCAGTTTAGGGTTGTTTAAGCGGGTTTTCAAGGCTATGGCACGAGAAGCTTGATTGTCTTGAAAAAGATTAGCAATGGCATCCCAGGTCTCTTTTGCAGTAGCTTTTGGTTTTATAACATTCATGAGTAGGTTTTGAGATATGGAACCGTAGATCCATTGTTTAACAATCGCGTCTAGTCGATCCTAAGAAGCAAGAACGACCTGCGCTTTGTCTTTGTGTCTATCAGCAGCGGACGACGAGGAGGAGGAGCGCGTAGGTGGGATGATATGATCGAGTACCTCAAAGATGGTACAATGAATTGTAAACAATTTGACCCATGAAGTATATTGGCTGTTTTCAAGATCTAGTGTGAGGGGGACAAAGTTTCGGATGTTGTTTACCGTGAGGGCTGAGTGTATGTTGGCCATTGCTGGTGTGTTGGTGGTGTGCAAAAAATTGTAGGTAGCAGGATCGAAAGAGAAGAGCCGGAGAAAAGAGAAGACCGACGCTAGGGTTTTGGAAGGAATGATACCATGATAGAATATGATAATTGGTAAATCAATGCTTGACTCTTTCATTCATTCAACGTCGTATAAATACAAGATACAATCAATCTAAGTTAGGCAATGATATTTTGTGATAATCATGCCATAATACAATATACATCATATCTTCTAATAATATACATATATTCTCTAATAGTGCAATTTCATTATAAATATGCAAACCAAACAGGCCCCAAGTTTATGACAACATTTATGTTTCTTAAAAAGAAAGTAAAAAAATAAATCGAGTTGTTCACCAAGCTTAAGTGCAACA
The DNA here is from genome assembly GCF_021521415.1 of Bidens hawaiensis. Lineage (NCBI taxonomy): Eukaryota > Viridiplantae > Streptophyta > Magnoliopsida > Asterales > Asteraceae > Bidens > Bidens hawaiensis. Next base: position 68,095 of record NW_027498629.1, read on the forward strand.
TGGTACAAAGACTAGGTCATGAAGAATGATTATGTTTATGTATGAAATCATTTTTATTCTTTTTCTATATTCTTATATGATGTTTGGGACACCTATGTTATCCAAATTTAAAACAATATAAACTAGTTTATTCTTTTTGTTTTTCATATTAATTATATTAGGTGATGTTTGTGGCACAAATGTTATCCTTTATTTTAAAAAAAATAATAATGTAAACAATTGAACAAGGATCATTGAAGTTTTGGGTGTATGAACGCGAGATTGAGCCCAAAATGCCGAATGCTGGTGATGTCATAATCTTTGAACTGAGGCTCGTAATTTATTTATTAGTTTTTATAGATTTTAAATAAAACACTGTAGGGTCGGACACAATAAACAAGACACAAAATGTGAAGAACGGTATATGTGGTCACGACTCACGACTAAAACTTGAAAAAGAAAAAATAAATAAAAAAAAAACATACAAATTGGCCCGTCATTTATTAAAATAAATTGTCATTTCTTCCTAGGAATTCCAACCTCTTATTAATTAAAGGTCAACTCACACTATGTTGATGTGTTTCAAGCCTGAATGAGATGGACGTGGTGGATCGCATGACTGCCATGGGTAGTTCAGCTCGCTATGTCCGTGAAACCAGACAAGCAACAGACGAGTAGGGGGCATAATTAAAAAACAATAATTTTATTGAACGAAAAAAAGATAGAGTAAATTACACAAATAATCCATGTGATTTGGGAAATGCAACATGTTTTGATACAAAGCCAAAATAGTAGCATATTTTGGGTTTATGTTTTTTAGTTGGCAAAGAGTGTTGGTATTAACACTAACTACCGCTATCTTTTTTATAAGTAACAGTAAAACGACCAAAATAATCTTGAATATTATATACAAAAGAATATTGATTTTAAATAATCCAAATTATGTCATATTGACAAATAACAATCTCAACTTTAAACTTGGTTCAGCGGTTCCAACTAAAGAGATATTTGTTTTTAACGGACCGCGACTAACGAATGTTAGCTCCGCTAGTGATTTGCTGATATAGACCTTCTTCTCTGGTCACACTATCAACATGGCCCTTTTCCCCACATCGACTACAACCCATTTGAACCTCATGCCTAGTCAGTTTGCCAGGTCTTTTAGGATCTTCATGTGGATCCCTCTTTCTGTTCTTCTTTGGTCTACCAGGAGCTTTCTCGATTGGAGGTGGGTCAAGAAGGTAATCAACAGATGGCCAATATCTTTCACCAGCCAAAGGAAGAATGATGAACTCATAGGACTTCATGTATTGTTCCTTGTGGTAACACTTATTAAAAAACTTCTCTGCAATTTTTTTAAAAACAACAACTGCACAAACATGCTTACAAGGAATACCTGTTAAATCCCATTTTTTACAGGTGCATGTTTTCTTGATCAAATCCACATAGACATCATGATAATCACTAACTTCAAACACATTATGAGATGATGGAAAAACTTCACATTTATAAGCCATATTTTTCTTCTTATTTAGCTTCAGCTGTATCCTAGGGCACACAGTCACAACTTGACTAAACATTTGTGTCTGCATCTTAGTGAGCCTAGTCATGATTGCTTTCCTAATGTCCTGTAATATGTTGATAATGTGTTTAGACCTAGACTGAATGATGTAACCATTAGAGGTCTCTGCCATGTTGTTTAAAACTACACCACATTTTGTGAGATTATTAAGAAAACATCTTGAAAAGCACTTTAGATTTTTTTTCAAGAATGCTTCCACCGCATCAGGTAATATTTCCTTCATAACGTTGATTGCATCTTTATTGTTAGGCTTTGTCACACCCCGACTTAGGGCCTAGAATTATGACTAATAGTTGGTACATGTTTTGTAAATATACTAGAGTTGTGGGTTACTTTTAGCGGAAGACTTTGATTATAATTAATAATATTATTTATTTTGAAAACTTCTAGAATAATAAATATTTGAGCATTGTACAATACGTGATGAATTTGGTTATAATATTTTAATGATTAAAAACTAAGTCATCTTCATAAGCGAGCATCTACTCCATGAGTGACTTTAATTCCTTGCAGTCTGTATAGTACTTGCTTTCCTGTAATGTGGGGAAAAATACATCAGCGATATGCTAGTGAATCGTTAACTCTAAAATATTTAATAAATCTTTATCTAGCAAGGTAGTTTTCTTGAACACACTCAGCGGAAACATCTCTTATTTTTGGGATTTATACCACTTGCCCCCCACACACAATTAAGGTTCTCCGAGAACTGATGCCCATTAGAGAACTTTGGTTACGACTGCAAGCCTGCGGCCACGTAGCCTTGTATGATAGGCTAGACAGATATGTTTGGATCTAGACACATGTGTACTGGTCTAAGTTGCTTTTATTTTCTATCTTGTAATTTAGGGATCACGTAATCCCTTAAATCTTTATATGTTAGAGATCACGTAATCTCATATAAACACTTGACTAACTTGTTAAGATAAACAACACGTTTATCTTAATGACTGACTGTAAAACTTTTAACATATTCACCTATGATTGTCTGTTCTGAATGATGTGGTGATCTCGTATTAAAACCTTTGTGAATGATGATTAACCTATAATAAAATAGGTTTATATAAATACCCAGATCATCTCTTGATCCAACTACAGACCTTTAGTCTGCTTTTGATAACTTTAAACCTTGATTGATCATTGTTTGAATAAAATATTTAGACCTGTGGTATTTCTGTTTATTTATCAATCATGTGTTGAGTTTCTTCTTCATGGAGAAACATTTATGATAGGTTTCTTCTTCAAGAAGAAACGTCAATTAACTACAACTCTTGTATGTAAAATCTTACGTTTCTTAATCATGAAGAAACAATATTTTAGCTATAACATTTGTATGCATAAAGCTTATGTATACATAATTATGATCAAACTTCAGGCTATACCCCCGAGTTTAGTCTAAACCATTTAATTATAATAATAAAATAACAACATAAGTGGAACCCGTACCTTACATGGGTACTTAGAGTTTACATACCTAAGCTTGAATGAGCAAAACTTCTACTCTATATCACGTATTGGGCTTAAACCGTCGGAACCTAGGAGCTACGCACGCAATACGATACTCGGCACGCAAAACGAGACTAAGTGTGTGTGAGAAAGTGTGTATGGGATTGTGATAAATGAAATGTCGATCACCCCCTTTTATAGGCTAAAACTGCAATCCATCGCGTATCGTGATGACTCAGTGCTCTCAGGCGATGCCTGGCCAGCCTGCCACTTGTCTCCGGTTACTTCACCCGGTCATCGCATATTGCGATGGCCCGAAGGGTTTGGTCATCGCGTAGCGCGACACCGCCTAAATCTTGGGTTTCGTGAAGATCAATCGCGTATCGCGATGGGCTTGTCTATTCCCCGTCGCGTAGCGAGATGGGTTTTAACACTAAAAAATTTTCAGTTTTGATCCTTCTGATTTCTAAAAATACTAAGGTGGCTTTCAAGCGTGCGAAGTGCAAAGTGCGCCATCAAAGCGCCACATTGCGCCCATCGCCCGTGCCTGAGACCGTGCGCATGCACGTCGGGTGCTTCGCACCCTCACTAAGACCACTGAGTGTGTCTTGCCACATAAGAATATTATCATGTGAACTCATTTCCTTATAAGGAGCTTACTTGTTTTGTAATTTATCAATGTGGGAGGGAATTTCTAACATTTATTAATTTTCAAACCCGAAATCCGACCCATTAAAATTTATGGTTTTGTTTTTATTTATATATTTTTTTATAATGTTATTAATTAATCTCAATTTTCGTTTCATGTATTTTATTTGATCATTTCTATGCAATTATATTTTTCACCACCCTTGTAGTATTGCATGCTCATTTAAAAAATTTATAATCAAGATAACTTATTCATGAACTTTTCCCATGCTAATCGCTAGAATTATTCTTGGGTTATTATTATTACCATCTTTTCATATGTTATTAAAAATAAACCAATGAATGTTTTAATTAGATAAATTTATTGAAAGAGAACACTTTGAAACTTTTTAAACCATTATAATTTTTATTTTTAATTATATTAAACATGATTAAATTCCATAAATTCTATAAACATAACAACTCTACAATTTCAGTATAAAAACACGACTAATCCTTCACCGTTTTCACACCTCAAATACATTTTTTTTTCTTAATCTTGAGAGCACTAACAAGTAAGTTTTATGATTTCATGCATTTTATAACTTTTGTTTTGATTTTACCTTGAATGTTCATACTTGTTCATAAGTTCTTCATGATCATGGTACTTTTATCATAAAAATCTTATATTTTGGTTTTAAGAATCATTATGATCATGGATATCCAAGATAAACACTTTGATTTTTCGAAATCCTGGATCAAACCTTATATTGCAATAACAAGCATGAATATATATATATATATATATATATCTAAATTTTATGATCCATCGATGATCATAATCTTTTACACGCTTTCTTTTAAATAAGATGATTTATACAAAATTATTTTTGTTTAAATATTTCTTATAATATAACTAATATACTTGACATCTCTAAATAGTTAATTGAGAAAATTAATTATTATTTTTCAACATATAAAATAATATGTATAATTTCTTTAAAATAAATCATGAAAATCCTTTAAACTAATTAATTATTAAATTAATTTATTATGTTACTAAAATAAAACAAAGACAGAAATACAAATTATATCCTTTAAACGTAGCTGATTTACAGATCAGATCCTTTAAAAGGTTTACTTTCAGGCGCTGTCCTTTACATGACATGTTTATTTGATTTCCGTCCTTTTGACTAACTGTCATCCAAAATCCTCGTTAAGTTATGGCATGTGCCGGTCACATAAAGGTATAAATGTAATTTTAAGTCCTTTTATTAAGTAAAAAGTTATTATTAGAAAATATTAATAATTTAAACATAAACCTAAACTAAAATTCAGATCTGATTTGCATCCCATATGTAACGCCCGTTAATTCCGGTTTCAAGAACAAAAGCTTTTTGGGTATGTATAACTCTCGGGACTTAACCGACGTTTCTCGGAAGCCTTTACGTCATCCCGGTACACTAAAGAACCTAACTATTCCTTCCGTTTTGCCTTACACCTCAATCTGGAGGGACTAGAGTGTAATATCTTATGTTATAACACACAAACCCTAGCCCCCTAGTGCTGTTTGCAATCGGCAGAAAAAACAAGGCCAAGACCCGCGATTTTTCTTTTTTGCAGCCAATTCTAAACCTTAGAACTTCAATTCAAGGTATGTACTACGATTCCCCAAGTCTTTTTCACGTTAATTGATCCTCATATTGCGTGTATTGATAGAAAAACGTCTTGTTGTAGGCTTACCGGGTGGCTGCCCAATTGAGCGTTTCCAGGGCTGTTTTGAGTGAGGTTTTTGCATCAAAATCCCACTAGGTATGACATGTACATCATATTATAATTTCATGGCCAATGGAGATGTTTAGGTCGGTCAATCGATTTTAGTTCGAAAACTAGGGTTTATCGGGTGTAGAATTGCAAATTGTTGATTTTGATGCGTTAATTGATCAGGTGACCGACTGAATCAGTTTGTACAGCCATAGGGAGGTTTAAGGGCGGTGGAAAAATTATTTTTTTGATGCTCGGGACTGTTGTGGTTAGTGTTTCGTCAATCGAGTCGGCGGTGCGCGAATTTTCGTTTAAACGTTAAAGTAAGAGTTGTAAAAAGGAACCGTCAACCCTATCAACTCGGGTGATATAATCTTGATGAATGAAAAGATTTAAAATGGAATTTGGTCCATTCGGGGCTGATTCGTTAATAAATGGTTTTAAGGTTTGATTGTCCTTGGGCCTTGGGCCAAGTTGTTGGGCCTTGGACCAAGTGGTTGAGCATTGGGCCAAGTGTTGGGCCTTGGGCCAAGTTGTTGGGCCTTGGGCAAAGTGGTTGGGCCTTGGGCCAAGTGTTAGGCCTTGGGCTAAGTTGTTGGGCCTTGGGCTAAGTGGTTGGGCCTTGGGCCAAGAGTTGGGCCTTGGGCCAAGTTGTTAGGCCTCGGGCCAAGTGTTGGGCCTTGGGCCAAGTTGTTGGGCCTTGGGCCAGAGTGTTGGGCTTGAACGGCCCATTAGGAAAGAGTGTCCTTACGGTCCAGTCTAGTAATGTGTTATGTATAATTTACAGGCCCTTGCTTGTGATCGTGTACTTAGGATTCTCCTAACTCGTTGAAGGTGTTCGATTAATTTCAGGTGAGTTCATGATGCCCTTTTTACTCTTTTTACTTTTGGGCTAGCATGCACACCTAAGTGTTTTCTTACATGATGAAAGGTTTTAAACGAGTTTATATAGGCCTGCTAGTATATAGTAGACCTTGGGATGTTAAATATATATATATATATACACATTATTGCTTGGCCTATATCTGGCGATGTTGTAGTCGTTTCGACTACTGATGTTGTGTATGCCTACTTTGTGTTTGCATGCACTGATGTTACGTGTTTGGGTTGTACGTTTTCTCGACCCTGATGTTATATGTGGATGTTATATATATATACTGTGATATATATAGAGATGTAATTGAAAAGATGTTTACATATACATTTTGTATATGTATGTATGAGGATGTTTAGTTCTCGGTAATGAGGATTTGATGGATGTACCCTTTTACTTTTTAAAACTTTTGGTTTGACTATCTTAACTATTACTACTGATGTTATTTACTTAAAACTTGAACTCACTCAGCTCAAGCTGACTTTGTGTGCATGTTAGTGTGAGTTTCAGGTTAGGAAGAGGATGTCTTATCGCTTGGACGTGCACGAAGCAACTTGGACGGTGAAGGGCATACGGGAACTGAAGTTTTGCTATTAAACATTTATTATTAAAATTTTTTATTTAAAGATAACTATGTTGATTTTGGGCAAAATTCCCAGGTTTTGGGAACTTATTTTATTATTTATGTTTTCCACTGAATTATACTCTGAGATGTTTGTTTTAATGGAAGAAACCGTTTTCACGTTTAATTATTTTGTTAAGTGTTTTGTATGATTACCAACTGTGGGGTTCCCGGGGTTCGGGGCCTTACAAGTTGGTATCAGAGCCTTGGTTCGAGGGATCCGAGCATCCCCGAATGCTTGGACTCGAACTGTAAGAAAAGATACCAGTATGCCCACCGCGAGTAGCTGCACGCCAAGAGGTAACTTTTAATTAATTAGTCATTCCTTTAGATTTAAAAGTTCCCGGTATGTGATTAACTGTTTAAGTGTTAGATGGAAGGCTGACGAGGTTAGGGGCAGGGGGTGGTTAGGACGGGCGGGTAAAGTAAACGACTAATTACACTTGATTAACGTCATTATCAGTTTACCCTTACCTTACATGTTCTAATTACCACTTGTACTTGACCGTGTTAAAATTCTGTCTTTGTAGGGATAAGTCATGGTTAATACTCGAGCAGCTAAGAGAGGTGGTTCTAGTGTTCGTGGTCGTGGTCGTGGTCGTAAGCCACGTGCCGAAACCGAGAGTGAGATTCCTACTTCCCAGCAGGACACCCCATGAAGAGGGGGATAACCCGGCCTTAGATCCTGCTATGCGCGCGGCTATCGCGGATGAGGTTTACCAGGTGCTTCATAGAGCCATTCCTGAGATCGTTGCTGAGGTCGTCAGGGCCATGGAGGAGTCACTGGTTGGTAAGGGTTCGGATAAGGGAAGGAAGAGTATGGAGGTACAGGACGTAGAGGAAGAGGAAGTGTATGTGCCGAGTGGGGATGAAGATGAGGTGCGGACAGTTAGTGTATCGACCCGGAGTTACTCGTATGGGGACTTTAAGAAGTGCGACCCCCCTTCTTTCGATGGTACTAAAGATGCATTGGCAGCACATCAGTGGGTGAGAGAGATGAAGGCTGTTCTGAGGGTTAGTAAGTGCAAGGGGGATGATATGGTGACTTATGCTACTGCCTCGTTTTGTTCTGAGGCACTATGTTGGTGGGATAACTTGGCACAAGCTATGGGTGATCGTTCGATTAGGAGGATGACGTGGGATGAGTTGAAGAAATTGGTTCTCGATCAGTTTTGTCCTCCGCATGAATTTGATAACATAGAGCAGGAATTCTTGACCTTGGAGGCTGGTACTATGTCGCATCGGGAGTATACCACCAAGTTTAACAAGATGGCTTATTTATGTCCCGATTTGGTTACTCCCGAGACCAAGAGAATTAAGAAGTACGTGAAGGGGCTTCCGGTGGATATCCGTAGGGGTGTGTTGACTACCGACATGAACTCTTTTCGAAGTTACCACCGCCCGAGAATAGGAAGAAATGGAACTCAAATTCGTACGGTAAGCGGCCTGGGGGAAGCAAATTTAATCCGTCTGAGAAAAGGGTAAAGATTAAGACTTCTGAGTTCAAAAGGGGTGCGGAATTCGGTAATTGCAAGAAGTACGGGAAGCCGCACAAAGGGGAATGTAGGATTGGGTCTGGCACTTGTTTTCGTTGTGATAAGGTAGGACACCCTCATTTCGAGTGTCCGACATTGACCTGTTTCCGCTGTAAGGGTTCAGGTCACTTGGCATCAAACTGTCCTTCCAGTAAGGCGGGGGGGGGGGGGGGGGTCCGGGCAGGGGACTTCCTCGAGGGGGAATATGGATGAGAAGCCGAAGGCCAGGGCGAGGGCTTTCAACATCTCTAAGAAGGAAGCGAAGGAGGATGCGGATGTCGTTTCAGGTACTTTTTCCTTATTTAGCTTTCATTCCACCGTTATAATTTCTTGTTCTTTTGAAATCGTATGTGTTGACCGTGTAGCTGAGCAGTAGTATAATATCATCCCAGGTACTTTCCTACTGGATGAGTTACAGGCGTCAGTTTTATTTGATTCGGGCGCCAGTAGGAGTTTTGTGTCTACCGCTTTTTGTTCCTTGTTGAATAAATCACCCGAGCGCGTAATCGATGGGTTTGAGGTTGAGGTCGCCGTAGGAAAATCCATGTCCGTGTCTAGGGCTATTAAGGGTTGTTCCATAAAGTTGTCTGGTTATAGATTTCCGGTGCGATTGTATTTGATGCCTCTTGGTTGTTTCGATGTGGTGCTCGAGATGGATTGGCTCGCGAATGCTGATGCTCAGATCATTTGTGGTCAGAAACTCGTTCGTCTAAAGGCCCCGAATGGGACTCGAATTACGGTCTTCGGTGATATGAATGTTGCGAAGCCACATATTATATCCATGCTTAAGGCGGGGAAGTTGATGCAGCGGGGGTGCGGGGCGTATCTAGCATATGCTATGAATGTGAATACCGAGGTGGCTACTGTCGGTGATGTTCTTATTGTTCGGGATTTCCCGGATGTATTTCTAGATGATTTGTCAGATGTGCCGCCGGATCGCGAGGTCGAGTTCCAGATAGACCTTGTACCGGGCGCCAAACCCGTTGCCCGAGCTCCTTACCGCTTAGTGCCGAATGAAATGAAGGAGCTTATGGCTCAGTTGGAAGACTTGCTCGATAAGGGCTTTATTCGACCGAGCATCTCACCTTGGGGTGCCCCGGTCCTGTTCGTTAAGAAGAAGGACGGCAGCATGCGAATGTGCATTGACTACCATGAGTTGAATAAGCTCACTGTTTAAAAATTGATACCCGCTCCCGAGGATCAATGACTTATTTGATCAACTCCAAGGGGCTAATTGGTTCTCGAAGATAGACCTTAGGTCCGGGTATCATCAGCTAAATATTCGAGAGGAAGATATTCCTAAGACTGCCTTTCGCACTCGTTATGGACATTACGAATTTCTGGTGATGTCTTTCAGTTTGACCAACGCACCGGCTGCGTTCATGGATCTTATGAACCGGGTGTGTAGACCGATGCTCGATCGCTCGGTTATTGTGTTCATCGACGACATTCGTGTGTACTCTAAAAGTGAATCCGATCACACCGATCATCTCAAGGAAGTGTTGGAGGCTCTGCGAAAGAACAAATTGTATGCGAAATTTTCTAAGTGTTCCTTCTGGTTACGTGAGGTTGAATTCTTGGGCCATGTTATTAACCCGAGTGGTATTCTGGTTGACCCGACAAAGGTGGAAGCCGTGAATGATTGGGAGTCTCCTAAGTCTCCAACCGAAATCCGTAGTTTCCTTGGTTTGGCGAGGTATTACCGCCGCTTTATTCCCGATTTTTCGAAAATTGCTTCTTCTCTGACCAAGCTGACTAAGAAGAGTGTTAAGTCCGTTTGGGGTACGGAGCAGGAGGAGGCTTTTCTCGAGTTGAAGAACAGATTGACGCATGCCCCGATCTTAGCTTTACCTGATGGCACCGATGATTTGGTGGTGTATTCTGATGCCTCTTATCAAGGGCTTGGGTGTGTTTTGATGCAGCGAGGTCGAGTCATCGCTTATTCCTCACGACAGTTAAAGCCTCATGAGGCGAATTATCCTACCCACGAATTAGTGATGGCGGCGGTGGTGTTTGCGCTTAAGTTGTGGAGACATTATTTGTATAGTGTTCCTTGCGTGATTTATACCGACCATAAGAGTTTAAAATACTTCTTTGAACAAAAGGAACTGAATATGCGCCAACGTCGATGGTTGGAGTTAATTAAGGATTATGATTTGAATATTACACCCCGGTAAGGCTAACGTGGTGGCCGACGCGTTGAGCCGGAAGGAGAGACCGAAGCCGATTCGGGTGAAATCCTACCAGCTTATTCTCAAACCCGACATTTTGAAACAAATAGCCAACATACAGAATGAAGCGTTACAGGTGGAATGGATTATGTCAGAACGTGTTTAAATTGTTGGAAGACGTCGGTGACGGGGTGAAGTATAAGGATGGTCGTTTATGGGTACCGAGATATGGGGGATTCAGAGATAAAATTTTGGATGAGGCACACAAGTCGCGCTATTCTATTCACCCGGGAGCGACCAAGATGTACCAAGACTTGAAGAAAAATTATTGGTGGCCTGCGATGAAATTTGAGGTGGCTCAGTACGTGAGTAAGTGTTTGACGTGTCTACAAGTTAAAGCCGAACATCAAAAGCCATTTGGGAAACTTCAGCCGTTGGAAATACCTGAGTGGAAATGGGAGCATCTGACTATGGATTTCATGACTAAACTGCCTCGTACTCCTAGGGGTAATTATGACACCATTTGGGTAATCGTGGATAGATTGACCAAGATCGCTCATTTCATGCCGATCCAAGAGACTTTTAATTCTGAGCAGCTGGCCGATGTGTTTATTCGTGAGATCATCTCTAGGCACGGTGTGTCGGTATCTATTGTTTCGGATAGGGATACGCGTTTCACCTCCAGGTTTTGGAAAAGGTTTCACGAGGAGATGGGCACCAAACTCCTAATCAGTACTTCTTACCACCCGTAGACGGATGGTCAGTCCGAAAGGACCATTCAGACTCTAGAGGATATGTTGCGGGCTTTTGTTATCGACTTTGGTGGTAGTTGGGACCGTCACTTACCGTTGGTGGAGTTTTCGTATAATAACAGTTATCACGCCACGATTGGGATGCCACCGTTTGAGATGTTGTATGGTAGGAGGTGCAGGACTCCAGTCTGTTGGGGTTCCATTGGTCAAAAGCAGTTGGGTAGTTTAGAGGTGGCCGAGGCTACGACTGAGAAGCTTGACAAGATTAAAGCATTTATGAAGGCCGTGCAGGATCGTCAGAAGTCTTATACAGATAAAAGGCGAAGGCCTATTGTGTTTGAGGCTGGGGATCAGGTTATGTTAAAAGTTTCTCCCTGGAAGGGCATTATTCGTTTTCGTAAGAGGGGGAAGCTCAGTCCGAGGTTTATTGGCCCGTTCCGTGTATTGGCCCGAGTCGCTGAGGTAGCATATAGGCTGGAATTGCCCGAGGAGCTCGTGGGGATTCATCCTACTTTTCACGTGTCCCATCTGAGGAAATGCTTAGCGGATGAAGAGGCCCATGTGCCTCTCGATGATATTGAACTCGATAGTAGGCTGAACTACGTTGAACAACCGATTGCTATTCTTGACCGTCAGGAGAGGCGTTTGAGAAATAAGGTGGTTAGACAGGTGAATGTGCAGTGGAAACACTGTAGGGGTTCTGAGACCACTTGGGAGTCCGAAGACGAAATGATGAAGCATTATCCGCAGTTGTTCCCGTCGCATCGGGATTCGGGGACGAATCCCATTGTAAGGGGGTGGACTTGTAACGCCCGTTAATTCCGGTTTCAAGAACAAAAGCTTGTAGGGTATGTATAACTCTCGGGACTTAACCGACATTTCTCGGAAGCCTTTACATCATCCCGGTACGTTAAAGAACCTAACTATTCCTTCCGTTTTGCCTTACACCTCAATCTGGAGGGACTAGAGTGTAATATCTTATGTTATAACACAACAAACCCTAGCCCCCTTGTGCTGTTTGCGATCGGCAGAAACAACAAGGCCAAGACCTGTGATTTTTCTTTTTTGCAGCCAATTCTAAACCTTAGAACTTCAATTCAAGGTATGTACTACGATTCCCCATGTCTTTTTCACGTTAATTGATCCTCATATTGCGCGTATTGATCGAAAAATGTCTTGTTGTAGGCTAACCAGGTGGCTGCCCAATTGAGCGTTTCCGAGGCTGTTTTGAGTGAGGTTTTCGCATAAAAATCCCACTAGGCGTGACATGTACGTCATATTATAATTTCATGGCCAATGGAGGTGTTTAGGTCGGTCAATCAATTTTAGTTCGAAAACAAGGGTTTATCGGGTGTAGAATTGCAAATTGTTGAGTTTGATGCGTTAATTGATCGGGTGACCGACTGAATCAGTTTGTACAGCCCTAGGGAGGTTTAAGGGCTGTGGAAAAATTATTTTTTTGATGCTCGAGGCTGTTGTGGTTAGTGCTTCGTAAATCGAGTCGGCGGTGCGCGAATTTTCGTTTAAACGTTAAAGTAAGAGTTGTAAAAAGGAATCGTCAACCCTATCAACTCAGGTGACATAATCTTGATGAATGAAAAGATTTAAAATGGAATTTGGTCCATTCGGGGCTGATTCATTAATAAATGGTTTTAAGGTTTATTACACGCGCATTCGACCCGATTTGATTGTCCTTGGGCCTTGGGCCAAGTTGTTGGGCCTTGGGCCAAGTGTTGGGCCTTGGGCCAGGCCAAGTTGTTGGGCCTCGGGCCAAGTGTTGGGCCTTGGGCCAAGTTGTTGGGCCTTGGGCCAGAGTGTTGGGCTTAAACGGCCCATTAGGCAAGAGTGTTCTTACGGTCCAGTCTAGTAATGTGTTGTGTATAATTTACAGGCCCTTGCTTGTGATCGTGTACTTAGGATTCTCCTAGCTCGTTGCAGGTGTTCGATTGATTTCAGGTGAGTTCATGATGCCCTTTTTACTCTTTTTACTTTTGGGCTAGCATGCACACCTAAGTGTTTTCTTACATGATAGAAAGGTTTTAAACGAGTTTATATAGGCCTGCTAGTATATGGTAAACCTTGGGATGTTAAATATATATATATATATGTATGTATATACATTATTGCTTGGCCTATATCTAGCGATGTTGTAGTCGTTTCGACTACTGATGTTGTGTATGCCTACTTTGTGTTTGCATGCACTGATGTTACGTGTTTGGGTTGTACGTTTGCTCGACCCTGATGTTATACGTGGATGTTATATATATAGAGATGTAATTGAAAAGATGTTTACATATACATTTTGTATATGTATGTATGAGGATGTTTAGTTCTCAGTAATGAGGATTTGATGGATGTACCCTTTTACTTTTTAAAACTTTTGGTTTGACTATCTTAACTATTACTACTGATGTTATTTACTTAAAACTTGAACTCACTCAGCTCAAGCTGACTTTTTGTGCATGTTAGTGTGAGTTTCAGGTTAGGAAAAGGATGCCTTATCGCTTGGACGTGCACGAAGCAACTTGGACGGTGAAGGGCATACGGGAACTGAAGTTTTACTATTAAACATTTATTATTAAAAGTTTTTATTTAAAGATAACTATGTTGATTTTGGGCAAAATTCCGGGTTTTGGGAACTTATTTTATTATTTATGTTTTCCGCTGAATTATACTCTGAGATGTTTGTTTTAATGGAAGAAACCGTTTTCAAGTTTAATTATTTTCGTAAGTGTTTTGTATGATTACCAACTGTGGGGTTCCCGGGGTTCGGGGCCTTACACCATACCCACAGGCCACAACCTCCACCATCCACCATGTCGTGTAACACCACCCCCGTAACCACTACTGGAACCCACAGCAACCACCACCGGTGGTGGAGATAAATTGTCGGCAACCTCTGTCTTCTCCGGCTACCACCCGTAACTTCCATGATCTCTTTACCTCTTCTTCGCCATCTGCCGTCACAAACCAGAAACCTCCATCCAAACCCTAGCCATAACCACCGATTCCCTCATCACCAGTTATTTTTTGGCCAACCATCACCGTCACCGGCCAACCAAAACCCTCGGCGGCCAACACCAACTCAAATCCCATCAAGTTCACCGGTCACTAAGATCTCCCATCAATCTGCTGTTGATGCTCAAACCCACCCCCGCGTGTGTTCGATGCCGGAAATGGTGTGGCCGGCGATATTGTGCTCAACGAGAATGTGGCCGACGAAGTTGGTGATTACCAGAGACAAAGGGGGGGAGGTGGAGAGAGAGATTAGGTTTAAAAACCCTAGGCTAGTGGTGGTGACTGTGAGTTTCCGACGGTTGTTGCAGTGGTGGTGTAGTGAGATATGGTGCTGGTGGGGCAGGCTAAGTTGCAATCTGACTTTTAGTTTTGGTTTTTTATATGTTTTTTTATTTAATCCAAATATTAATATTAATACTATATTTTATAATATATATTAATATTATTGTATTTATGAATAACAAAGGATTGAAATTACCTTTATACCCTCATGTGCTAGACACATGCCATGACTTAATGGACAATTTGGATGGCATTAAGTTATAGGACAAAAAACGAGACACTTTGTCGTTTAAAGGACAGCGAGCGCAAGTAAACTTTTTAAAGGACTTTATCCATAAACTGACTATGTTTAAAGGACAAAATTTGTAATTCTGTCTAAAACAAAACATTTAATCATAAATTGTTTTAATCTTGTTATTTAAGCTTATATTAATAAGTTATAAGTATGCATTTACAAATCACTATTCAACTAATAAATATCAAATGATTTACATAAACTTTAATTCATTTTAGCTAAACTCATTTTTAATCAAAAATCTCTAAGTCCTAATTTGTTGTAGTGTCCTTTCTATTTAGACTTGTATTAAAATCTAGCATGCATATTACTTATTTAGGATAATCCACCGTGATTCTTCACCTCGTTTGTTCGACTCTTTCAAACTTTCATCCTCATTTTCGAGGTGAGTTTCTCACACCCCCTTTTTAAACGTTTTTACATTTTGGGGATAGCATGTATATCCTAATCAAAGCAACTTTTCGGGATATATTCTTATGTTAGCAAATTATCTCATGGAGGAGTCATAACGAACTGATAACAATAACCTAATTAATAACAACATAATATGTTGATTAATCACAAAGCAATTGTCAATAACCGTTGTTGAAAATTTATCAGTTGACTCATAAGTTTATTAACTCCATATAAATTATATATTGAAGACTTACTATGATAAAGTCAGCTACCATGTTTTCTCAAATAGTTACAGTTCGAGAGGTGCTGCATTAAAAGTTTGATATGAAATGAATTATTCATTTATGAACGAAATGAGGAAACTAAATTTTCGTATCGATACATTCATGATATGCTTAAGGATCCGATAACTAAAAGTCTACCACCAATAAGACTTATGTAAGCGCTTAATAATTAAGACATGATTACTAATGACCATGTATAATTGCATATCATACTAAGAATGACTAATTATTAATATTTCTCAATTTTGATTTTGTACGTCTCTAAATATGTTCTGCATGCATAATGACATAAATTGTTATACAAATCAAATGTTTGAAGGGCTTACTTGAAAATTTTGATCATAACTACTTAGTTTTTAAATAAGGACTGCAGTATGATTAACGGGGGGTCTTGAGCTGATGTTCAATTCAATGATTGTATTTCTCTGCTCTAGTTTAAGTTTAAAGCTAAAATGAGTGTTAACTCCTGATCAGGCTTATTTAATACTCATAATAAATCATTACTCATTCAGGTGGGAGAATGTAAGAATATATATATAGGGGTGGGTTAAAATAAAAAGAGATAGTTTTCTAGGAAGACTAGGAATAAATCATAGCCATTGGATCATGTTAATCAATGGTTGAGATTTAAAATTACCAAAAACCGACATAGTTTCCTAGAATTACTCTTTCACCATTATAACCGACATAGTTTACTATAATTATTCTCTCACCATAGGTTATAATGCCACATGTCAAAAATCTATTGATTCTTATCATTACTAGAAAACTCCTTATTCTTAATTGAACCATTTTCGATATATATATATTCTTACATTCTCCCACCTGAATGAGTAATCATTTATTATGAGTATTAAATAAGCCTGATCAGGAGTTAACACTCATTATATATATATATATATATATATATATATACATATATATATATACAGGGGGAAGATCAAGAGAAAACTCATCTTTAGAGAAAAAACTTAAAAACTCCTAAAGAATTATTTTTAATTAAAAATAAAAAAATATTTTCATATATCTGTTTTTTCCATCATTCTTATATTTTCTTACCCTTTACTCGAAAAAAATAAAAAAAATAATAAAAACAATTAAAAAAACCCCGATGTATTGCACATACGTATTACTGTGCAATATGGTTGCATTACACATGTGTATTGCTATGTATTTTTAAGTCAAATAGTGTTTAATTGCATATATTCAATATTTATGTATTGTGTATGAGTAGTAGTGTTGTATTATATGCAATAATAATAATAATAATAATAATAATAATAATAATAATAATAATAATAATAATAATAAAAGTCGACGTAGTGCACACGTGCATTAATTTTGTATTACACATACGTATTAATGTGTATTCGATGTGCGTATTAGTCTTATATTGTATATATACAATAGTGTTATATCAAATATGTGCAATAGTGTTATATTCTATGCAAAACAACACTTTTGCATATATGCAATACACACTATTACACATGTGCACTACACCGACGAGGTTACCGACAAGTGTATTTTTTTTAAACCAATAACAACTTATAAGAATAATGGAAAAAAAGAGAAACTTCAGAAATATTTTTTTTAAAAAGTTAAAAACAATTTTTTATGAGTTTTTAAGTTTTCTCTTTAACATGAGTTTTCGTTTGATCCCACCTATATATATATATATATATATATATATAATATTTATTAATATGGTCGTTATCATTTATATTATAATATATCAAAATAATTAATACCTTATTATATATTAGCTTGGTAATTGTTGATGGGTCATATTACCCTTATTAGCTAATAAAGAGTTTCCACTTGAGTGTATATATAGAGAGAATAACTTAACATCATAACCTAATCACACACATATACAATTTTGTGTGCCCCCTCTCTCCTAAACCGGGTTCCTCTCAAGAACCCTAATACCATCCTTAACTATACATCCTAAGGAGGAACTCGATCAAGATGGCAAACATGTCGACTACATCATACTCTGTTGCAGTTACTACCCACCCTACTTTAACAGGTTCATAGGTTTACTATTATTCATGTTTTCTATTACTTACATGAAGAACTGGTAAACAATATGTAGATTGTTGGTAGATAGAGAACGAATCATGGAGAAGAACGTATAGAGTTAGATAATTTAAAACATATGTTCGATTTTTTTAAAGTGGTTCAACAATTCTACATGAACTAGTAAAACAACCGGTTCAATAAAAATTCTTCTACACTAAGAGCATATATTGATACATGGGTATAAAAGCATAAATAAAAACAAATACCAATTTTTACCACCATAAATTAAAATATCATTCACGATTTACCCATCCCTCACCGGCTTGTACCAGCATGTGGCTTATGTCAAAAAGCAATGCGTTAGTGATTCCCAATTAAAGTGGTTAAGGTGAGACATTCAAAAGTTTTGGATTCAAGTCTCACATATGATAATTACAGGTTAGACTAGAGGTTTCTTATCTATAATGAGTTTCATTTCCTCTTGAGAATAGAATGAAGATGATCGGATGCGTTACTAGCCCGTCACTAGCCCGTCACGTTAAAGAAAAACAGAAACCAACACAATATTGGAAGACACAACATGTAAATTTGATTTTAATCAACAATCCATGTTCACCAATAAGTAAGCTGATCTATGCCTAAATTCTAATCACACAAGTACACAACAGTAATTTCATTTCTAAAATAAAACTTTACGTAAGCTACAAAGTTGAATTCGTAAAAGTGAACATGGTTGACCAACAGCAATTCAATAAACATATTATTTTAAGCATTTAACTCTATGAAAACATTTAAAAAAATATATATTACGAGAAGTTGGCTCTCTTGGTGGAGACACATGTTTTATTCTTATTTGAGCCAGTTTGAAGGATATCTGGATAAAAAGACGAATCAGAGTTTTAATTCATGATTCGAACCTGACAGAAAGCGAGGGTTTATAAATTTCATTCGTATTGTCTTACGGTGGTTGAGAAGTCAACCGTGAACGTAACCCCCAAAATGTAAGTTTAGAGGTGATAATGATATTCTTTTCCGTTTAAAAAAAAAGTTAAATGAAAACATTTTGTCAAAGGTCAGTCTCCATAAAGTCTTGAAGCGGCGTTGTTATAAGTTATAACTAAAAGCCATCTCTCTGTTTGTTTCTCTCTCTCTCCCGCCCAGTCTTGAACCAATTTTGACTGCTTCGGTCGCCGGAATATTCCTCACCAGTCAGATTACGTTTCTTCTTTAATTCATATTCATATTCATCCCGCGTAAATTTCAAATTCCGTTTTAGTTTCAATTCCGAGGTTGAATTAAATGTCATTAATTAGCTATATTGTATATCAATCAATGTTTATTAGCATTTCTACAGTAACCGAGATTATATATTATTCATTGAGGTGAAATAAAATTTGAAAACAACAATAATAATAATAATTAAATAAGTCTCGGTGCAGATCTTACTTGCTATTATTATTATTATTATTATTATTATTATTATTATTATTATTATTATGTTCGATTTTTATTTCGATTTCTGATACTTTTGGTATTGTTCCGTAAAATATAGACATAAATCTGTGAAATCCTGACAATACATCATGTATGCATGTATGTATGATTCACGGAAAAATTTACTCTATTATTATTATTATTATTAAATTTATAATTCACATGAGCTTTCTTCGTCGGTTCTTAGCATCTACTTGCTGATTTAAATATGCTTGTTTCTTTAGTATAAATTAATCACTATTTGGTTTTTGAAACTAATAATATTTTGAGTTGATATTTGTTTGTTTGCTTTGAGTGATATGGCACTGTATTAATCCAAATTGTTATGTGAAGACAAATGGTGAATGTATTATCGTATTCAGTGCATACAAACAAAGATTAAATTTGGACAATATATATGGTGTTATGGTTGGTTGTTTTCATCATAAAGATTTTATTATTTCTGGTTTTCCAACCATTACTTACTAGTCTCTGCAACTCCTTTATTTTCAGTCTTGTCAACCATGGCCAATCCGTGATATAGATTACAGGTGGCACTTTCATTTTCTTTTCCTAAATATTATAAAGCTGTAAGTGTTATAAGCAAAGTGTGATTTTCATTTTCTTTATTTATTATTAATAATATTACTAGAAGTGGTATGATCATATTTAGGGTGTTGTAATGATACAAACGTGTTAATTTGCTTTAATTTGTTGTTCTTAATGCCAAAAGGTTTTTCATTTCCAGATCTGGCTGCCTGTAAAGAAGTGCACTTTTTTTATAAACTTTTTCTTTATTCATCATCATAATAATATTATGATAATATCTTTTTTCTGTTTGTAACAGTGAAACCATCATCTTTATACTTTTCAACAAGTCTGTGGAATTGTGGCTTTTTCTTGATAACATCAATGTGGTTGAATTTGAATAGAGTGGATGGATGCATATGAACCAAATCAAGCATTCAGCACCCGAAAATCACAATCACCGTCGTTTTCAGATAAAAACAATGGAAAAATTGCCGGTTCTCGTTATAAATCACCTACGCCGAGACGTTTTCTATCTCCAAGCACCGCAAGAACAGTTACACCATCAGCACCTGTTCAAAAACGAGCGGTATCAACTGGAAGAAGACCGCCAGCATCACCGACTAGTCCCACCACCCCCGTCCATGACACAATTTGCATTGACCTGGCAGCACGAAAGGCCGGTGGTAATAATAAGTTACCAGAGTCTTTATGGCCTTCAAGAATGCGTAGTCTAAATGTTGCGTTTCAATCTAACACATTTTCAATGCCGGTTATAAAAAAGGAAAAGCCGCCTCCTCAGGCGGTTTATGACCGCACATTGAAGCCGTCTTCAAATGTATCATCGCCTACATATAGAAAGTCCACACCAGAAAGAAAAAGAAGTCCGCTTAAAGGGAAAACCTTAACTGATCAATCAGAGAATTCTAAACCGTTGGATGGATTACATACTCAAAGAATAGATCGCCATCGATGGCCGAGCAGAACAACAGCTAATTCCAATATTCTAAACAAAAGCGTCGATCTATCTAACGAAAGTATAAAGAAAACCATCACTCCAAGTCTCAGAAAAGCGTCCTTGGAGAAAAATGGTGGA
Organism: Bidens hawaiensis; assembly: GCF_021521415.1. NCBI lineage: Eukaryota > Viridiplantae > Streptophyta > Magnoliopsida > Asterales > Asteraceae > Bidens > Bidens hawaiensis. The sequence goes on from NW_027498629.1 coordinate 88,841, forward strand.
TTGTTAACACCATCTTCACCAAATAAGTCAAGTAACACTCGTGGGCCCAGTCCGTCGAGAACCAGGATCATGAGCTCTGGACCTTCTAGCGGTGTCAGTCCTATGAGGTCATCTAGTCCTTCAAAGCACTTATGCAATTCGAATACAGTTTCGGTTCTCACATTCGTAGCAGACATAAAAAGGGGGAAAAACGTTGCAACGCGCATAGAAGATGCACATCATCTTAGGTTACTTTATAACAGACAAGTGCAGTGGCAGTTTGTTAACGCCGGTGCAGAAGCTGTGTTGAATTCTCAAAAAGTAACAGCTGAGGTTTGTGTCATTGTCATATGTTTTTTACCAATTCGGTTGCAAATCATTTGAAAAATTGATGTGTTATTGTTTATTTTATCATGCAGAAATCTTTAATTAGTGCTCAGAAAACTATATCGCAATTCCAAGATTCAGTAGCTGCAAAGAGGATTAACATCTGTCAGTTAAAAATGCAGCTAAAGCTTTACTTGGCTTTAAACCAACATGTAAGAAATGCTTTATTATGAATAATAATTAAATTTGTGTGAAAAAAATATTTGACTGATTTTGAGTTTGATGTTAATCTCAGATTGCTTATTTAAATCAATGGTGTTCAATAGAACGGGATCACAGTTTTGCATTACTTGGTTGCATTAAAGATCTACAAGCAAGCACTTTAAGACTTCCTGTCACCGGATATGCAACGGTTAGTTATATACTTCTAAAAGCTTGTTTATACGAGTTTCTATGTTACTGCTATTGCAATACAGAAAACACTATTTTCAACAATTTACAGGCAAATATTAAGAGTGTCAAATCAGCTGTTTATTCAGCCATCAAATTAATGCAGACAATGGGATCATCCTTACAATCTACACTATCAAGAGTAAGATTTATGTCATTTTTAAATTTTATAAGAAATAAAATATCAAATTATGTCATTCATATTATCTTTTTATTTTTACAGTTGGAGAGAACAAACTGGCTGGTTTATGACCTTGCAACTGTAGCGGCACAAGAAAGAGCTCTTCTTGATCAATGTAGAGCTTTAATGGCTTCTGCATCTTCTCTGCAGGTATTTATTTCATTTATTGCATTAATTATAATATTTATATAATAAAAATATCTCTAGAAGATAAAAGCAATCTCTTTATACATTGCTTCCGGTCCAAGTAAAAGCAAAAAGCTCATGATGCATTATTGTTACAAAAATCATGGTTTTTGGCTCAATTGTCCTTAGAATTTGGGGACAGTACTTATCTTTTATGAGCATGATGGTTACATTCTGCTGGTAGCATTATGGGCATCAACTCTTGCCACTTCCTACCCTTCATTTTCTTATGTGGTCCTTTGCCATCATGCCTTGTGACATTAAATTCAATGGTATCTGCCTAATAAGATGTTACTATCTCATTAGGTGGTTTGTCTTCCCTCACATTGTTATAATAATTGCACACAAACCAAGTTGCGATTTTTATATATATAAGAAAACTGCAACATCTTTTGCTTTTGGTAGTGCTGCAAAATTCACTGTTTTCTTATATATCATTTAACAATATTCCCAGGATATAGGTTAAATTCATTATGTTCACAAAGTTTAATTATTTACTTTTTTTCT